>NC_084528.1:2360000-2519839 GCF_024500275.1 Phycodurus eques | reverse complement strand
GCTCATTTTCGTGAAAGAACTTCGTTCACAACAATGTATAAAAACCAACCAATTTATTCCTGACCGAGGAGTCTCTACATTTGCAGAGCTCTGGGTTCGTAACTGCCCTATCTTATCCTTAGCAGATAAAGTAGTCGAACTCAAACTATCTGACTCTACCCCAGAATTATACAATGTTTCAAACAGGCCAGTATGGAATCGCTTTCGTCTGATTGGTCCGTAATCTGACGTCATCGTTGTTCGGCAGAATGATGACTATCTGATCTGGCTCCAGACGCCGCCTCCAGGTGTCGCCTGCATTCAATGTTTATAGTGGCTCCCCGCAGTTCCTTTCTTCCTTGACATCTGTCTCCAAATACCCCCTGATGGGGGCCAAATACCCCCTGATGGGGGCCTTCCTGCAATATACTCCTATACTCCAATACACATTCTCTTCCAAACTAGTTAGAATGACATATTAGAATATAAAGTATTCTATATTCCCTTCATGACTCATAACTTCACAAAGGATGCTTTCAAACCACTTGCTTTGCAGTGGTTTGAACTGGTTGGACTTTTAGACACATTTGCAGTTTTTATCGCTTAAAAATGCTTCCCAGCACCTGCTGTTCAGTTTTTTGATTTTGACTCATAATTTCACAAAGGATGCTTTCCCAGTAAAGTTTCTTGCTTATTCGAGTAGAACTCTCCTCTTTATACTAGTTACAGGCAGTGGTTTGAATCCCAAAGCTTTGGTTGGAGTTTTACACACATTTGCAATTTTTTATTGCTTAAAAATGCTTCCCAGCGCCTGGCCTCCAACCCCCTTTGTCCAGGGAAAAATCAGGACGTCAATCAGCCCATCCCCTCCCGGTGGAGGTCGCACCACAGTTTTGGGATATGTCATGCAAGGGGACATCCTCTGCGTGTCGGTCTTGGTCCTGTCTCGGTCAGATCACCGGGAAGCTAACTTCCGTTCTGAGGGGTGTACGGACTTGAGACTTTTGGGCGCCGCGTTAGGGGATCTCTCTGAGGCCGCCTGTCCATTTTCAAGTCATTCCCTCCTGTCGGGCCTCCCGTGGGCCTCGAAGTAATTAACACGTTTTGTGTCAGCGGGCTATTTTTAAAAACTTTCAAAATGATCTAAACTCCCTTTTCGTTTGCCGCAGCCGTGATGATCTATTTTATGAAACTTATTCGTGTCGGCGGCCTTTTTTGAACCTTCAATAATTCGTGAGAATCCCCGTCGAGCCTTCAAAGGTAAATTCCATAGGCTGCAGGCCTGAACGTGTATGTATTTGTATTTTGTCTGCCGGCGGCCCTTTTTAAATCTTTAAAAATACAAATAAATCCCCGTCGGTCCTCCGAGATCAAATGTAGTCGGCCGCAGGGCTGATGACCTGTTTTGTTGATGTTTTTTTGTGTCAGCGGCCTTTTTATAGCATTCATCATAAAAATAACTCCCCGTCGGGCCTTCAAGATGAGATTTATTTGGCTGCACGCATGACAATACGTTTTATCCATTTTATCCGTGTGGGCGGCCTTTTTGAATGCCTGAATAATTAATTACACGCCCCGTCGGGCTTTCAAGATGAGATTTCGTTTGCCGCAGGCATGATAATACGTTTTATCCATTCCAGCTCCACCCCACCTGGCCGCAGCTAAGCCTAGCCCCTCTCCATTGCATTTTGGCCAGAATCTCCCCAAGGCTTCAAGTGAGGGGGCTGAAACTTCAGATCCTGCATCAGCAGGGGGAGCTCCTGGTGCGAGGAGGCTGAAACTTCAGATCCTGCATCAGCAGGGGGAGCTCCTGGTATGTGTGAATTTTCAGACGTCCGTCACATTCCTAAGTGCCTCAGCTGCACCCTACCTGGCTGCAACTAGGTGCTAGGCCCTCTATACTGCATTTTGGCTGCTATCTCCCCAAGGCTTCGAGTCAGGGGGCTGAAACTTCAGATCCTGCATCAGCAGTGCCAGCAGCTGGTGTGTGTGAATTTTCAGAAAACACTCCAAAACGAGGCGAATTAAACAGTTAGGTGCATTAAGTGCGCAGATGAATGTGTAGGTGTACTCCTGCTGTCTAACTATGGTGCTTAAACACGTATAGAACTTTCGTTTCGTCACTTTTAATGTGATTTTGCCACTATGCAAATGCGCTCCTGCAAAAGCGCCCCCCAGCGACAAGGCCAGGACGACAATGACGCTGCTGTCAAACTCCATTTGATCACGTTGCCAGCGTCTACTTCCTGGTTCTCTTCGTAGCGTTAAAACACTCCAAAACGAGGCGAATAAACTGTTATGTGCATTTAGTGCGCAGATCAACGTGTAGATGTACTCCTGCTGTCAAACTATGGTGTTTTGAACACGTTAATAAGTGTCGTTTCGTGACTTTTAATGTGATTTTGTGTGATTACGAGGCGAACGACGTTGCGTGCTTATATCCGCCTTACTTCCGCCTTACTTCCAGGTTCTGTTCGGGGCGATAAACACTCCAAAACGAGGCGAATTAAACAGTTAGGTGCATTTAGTGCACAGATAAATGTGGAGGTGTACTCCGGCTGTCGGACTATGGTGCTTAAACACGTTTAGAACGTTCGTTTCGTCACTTTTAATGTGATTTTTTTTTTGCATAGTGTTTGCCACTATGCATATGCATACTGGCAAACACTATGCATTTGCATCAAACACCATTTGTCGAACACCATTTGATCACGCCTACTTCCTGGTTGTCTTCTTCGCACTCCTACAGTGACAGCAGCGCTGCTGGTGGCTGACAGTTGATTACATCCTTTTTTCTTTTCTTTTCTTTTTTTTTTGTTATGTGAAACCGCTTTTTTTTCAACCTCTTTTTATTCACATGTACGAAGGATGGTATTTTGACGGCTGCCTTCATCTTAAGCATGTTATTTAAATTGTGTGTCACAACCAACATGTTTTTTTTTAAATGTACTGTGTACTTCATTTTGTGAAATAAATATTTTCATTGAGTGGAATTGCTTGACGACGCTTTCATCATCATCATTGTCAATGAGCAGTCAGGGGAGAACGCGTCGGAATGGGGGTTCTGCACTTGGATGCTGCATTCAGTGCTGGCGCTGCCGTCCACTCCATTTCCCACAATTCCAGCTGGCAGCCAAACTTGTACAGCGCCACTCCCACTCTCCACAGCATTTTGGCCAGTATCTCCCCAACGCTTCGAGCGAGGGGGCTGAAACTTCAGATCATGAATCAGCAGTGCCAAAAGCTGGTGTGTGTGATTTTCCAGATGTCTGGCACATTCCTAAGTGCCTCAGCTGCCCCCTAACAGGCTGCGGCTAAGCGCTAGGCCCACTCCACTGCATTTTGGCCGCTATATCCCCAACGCTTTGAGCGAGGGGGCTGAAAGTTCAGATCCTGCCTCAGCCGTGCCAGCTGCTGGTGTGTGTGATTTTTCAGACTTCTGGCACAATCCTAAGTGCCTCAGCTGCCCCCTAACAGGCTGCGGCTAAGCGTGAGGCCGGTTACACTGCATTTTGGCCAGTATCTCCCCAAGGCTTCGAGCGAGGGGGCTGAAAGTTCAGATCCTGCATCAGCTGTGCCAGCTGCTGGTGTGTGTGAATTTTCAGACGTCTGACACATTCCTAAGTGCATTCCTAAGCTGGCCCCCGACCACCTCCATCCAATTCTGCGCCACTCCCAAGCACGGTGCCGGCCTACAGTACCGGCGCTGCTGTCCAATACATTTCCCACAATTCCAGCTGGCAGCCAAACGAGAACAGCGCCAGTCCCAAGCATGTTGGCGGCCTCCATTACTGCAGCGGCAAAGCCATGTTCAAACCTTTCAGGTGAGGCTTCTCCCAAGCCTCTTGGAGGTTGTGTGGCCGAGCGTCAAAGCATTCAGTTTCGCTCCAGTAGAAGGCCATAATTGCCGAAATTGTAACATGAGGAACTCTGTGAATTTGGCGCGACTTCTAGTGTGCTTAATTTCGAATTAGTAGGCTAAAATTTGAAACAAACAATCGGTGGGAATCCAGCTTTCAGGGGAGGTCTCCCCCGAGTCTCCGGACGGTTGTGGGGCTGAGCGGCGAGCGTCAAAGCACTCGGTTTCACGCAAGAAGTCGGGCTTTATTGAGTAAATTGTAACATGACGAACTTTCTGATTTTGGAAGGACTTTTGGTCGCTTAATTTAGAGTTACTGGACTGAAGGTTGATACACTCGATCGATGTGAATCCACCTTTCAGGGGAGGCCGCTCCCAAGTCTCTTGGAGGTCGTGGGGCCGAGCGGCGAGCGTCAAAGCATTCAGTTTTGCTCCAGTCGTATGACCTTTATTGCCTAAATTGTAACATGAGGACCTCTGTGAATTTGGCGCAACTTTTAGGGTGCTTAATTTCGAACTACTGAGCTAAGATTTTAAATAAACAATGGCTGGGAATCCAACTTTCAGGGGAGGCCTACCCCAAGTCTCTGAACGGTTGTGGGGCCGAGCGGCGACCGTCAAAGCATTCAGTTTTGCTCCAGTCGTATGCCTTTATTGCCTAAATTGTAACATGAGGACCTTTGTGAATTTGGCGCGACTTTTAGGGTCCTTAATTTCGAACTAGTGGTCTAAGATTTGAAAAAAACAATCGTTGGGAATCCAGATTTCAAGGGAGGCCGACCCTGACTCTCTGGACGGTGTTTGGGCCGAGCGGCGAGCGTCAAAGCATTCGGTTTTGCGCCAGAAGTCGGCCTTTATTGAGTAAATTGTAACATGACGACCTTTGTAATTTTGGCAGGACTTTTGGTCGCTTAATTTGGAGTTATTGGACTGGAGGTTGAGGCACTCGATCGATGTGAATCCACCTTTCTGGGGAGGCTTCTCCCAAGCCTCTTGGAGGCCGTGGGGCCGAGCGGCAAGCGTCAAAGCATTCAGTTTCGCTCCATTAGTAGGCCTATATTGCCTAAATTGTAACATGAGGACATCTATGAATTTGGCGCGATTTCTAGTGTGCTTAATTTCGAACTAGAAGGCTAGGATTTGAGACAAACGATCGATGGGAATCCAGCTTTCAGGGGAGGCCCACCCCGAGTCTTTGGGCGGTTGTGGGGCCGAGCGGCGAGCGTCAAAGCACTCGGTTTCGCGCCAGAAGTAGGCCTTTATTGAGTAAATTGTAACATGACGACCTTTCGGATTTTGGAAGGACTTTTGGTCGCTGAATTTAGATTGACTGGACTGAAGGTTGACACACTCGATCGATGTGAATCCACCTTTCAGGGGAGGCCGCTCCCAAGCCTCTTGGAGGTCGTGGGGCCGAGCGGCGAGCGTCAAAGCATTCAGTTTCGCTCCAGGCGTAGGCCTTTATTGCCTAAATTGTAACACGAGGACCTTTGTGAATTTGGCGCGACTTTTAGGGTCCTTAATTTCGAACTAGTGGGCTAAGGTTTGAAACAAACGATCGGTGGGAATCCAGATTTCAGGGGAGGCCTACCCCGCGTCTCTGGACGGTTGTGGGGCCGAGCGGCGAGCGTCAAAGCACTCGGTTTTGCGCCAGAAGTAGGCCTTTAATTAGTAAATTGTAACATGACGACCAATGTGATTTTGACAGGAGTTTTGGTCGCCTAATTTCGAACTAGTGGGCTAAGATTTGAGATTAACAATCGGTGGGACTCCAGCTTTCATGGGAGCCCTACCCCAAGTCTCTGGACGGTTGTGGGGCCGAGCGGCGACCGTCAAAGCATTCAGTTTTCCTCCAGTAGTATGCCTTTATTGAGTAAATTGAAACACGACGACCTGTGATTTTACCAGGACTTTTGGTCGCTCAATTTAGAGTTACTGGACTGAAGATTGACACACTCGATCGATGTGAATCCACCTTTCAGGGGAGGCCTCTCCCAAGCCGCTTGGAGGTGGTGGGGACGAGCGGCGAGCGTCAAAGCATTCAGTTTCGCTCCATTAGTCGGCCTTTATTGCCTAAATTGTAACATGAGGACGTCTGTGAATTTGGCGCGACTTTTAGTGTGCTTGATTGAAAACTATTGGGATAAGATTTGAAACAAATGATCGGTGGGAATCCACCTTTCAGGGGAGGCCTCTCCCAAGCCTCTTGGAGGTCGTGGGGCCGAGCGGCGAGCGTCAAAGCATTCAGTTTCGCTCCATTAGTTGGCCTTTATTGCCGAAATTGTAACATGAGTACATCTGTGAATTTGGCGCGACTTCTAGGGTGCTTAATTTCGAACTCGTGGGCTAAGATTTAAAAAAAATGATCGGTTGGAATGCAGCTTTCAGGGGAGGTCTCCCCCGAGTCTACGGACGGTTGTGGGGCAGAGCGGCGAGCGTCAAAGCATTCGGTTTTGCTCCAGTAGTTGGCCTTTATTGCCTAAATTGTAACATGAGGACCTCTGTGAATTTGGCGCGACTTTTAGTGTGCTTAATTTCGAACTAGTGGGCTAAGATTTGAAGCAAACGATCGGTGGGAATCCACCTTCCAGGGGAGGTCGCCCCCGAGTCTATGGACGGTTGTGGGGCCGAGCGGCGAGCGTCAAAGCACTCGGTTTCACAACCAGAAGTAGGCCTTTATTGAGTAAATTGTAACATGATGACCTTTCTGATTTTGGAAGGACTTTTGGTCGCTTAATTTAGAGTTACTGGACTGAAGGTTGACACACTCGATCGATGTGAATCCACCTTTCAGGGGAGGCCGATCCCAAGCCTCTCGGAGGTCGTGGGACCGAGTGGCGAGCGTCAAAGCATTCAGTTTCGCTCCATTAGTTGGCCTTTATTGCCGAAATTGTAACATAAGGACATCTGTGAATTTGGCGTGACTTTTAGTGTGCTTAATTTAAAACTATTGGGATAAGATTTGAAACAAATGATCGGTGGGAATCCACCTTCCAGGGGATGTCGCCCCCGAGTCTATGGACGGTTGTGGGGCCGAGCGGCGAGCGTCAAAGCACTCGGTTTCACAACCAGAAGTAGGCCTTTATTGAGTAAATTGTAACATGATGACCTTTCTGATTTTGGAAGGACTTTTGGTCGCTTAATTTAGAGTTACTGGACTGAAGGTTGACACACTCGATCGATGTGAATCCACCTTTCAGGGGAGGCCAATCCCAAGCCTCTTGGAGGTTGTGGGGCCGAGCGGCGAGCGTCAAAGCATTCAGTTTCGCTCCATTAGTCGACCTTTATTGCCTAAATTGTAACATGAGGACGTCTGTGAATTTGGCGCGACTTTTAGTGTGCTTAATTTAAAACTATTGGGATAAGATTTGAAACAAATGATCGGTGGGAATCCACCTTTCAGGGGAGGCCTCTCCCAAGCCTCTTGGAGGTTGTGGGGCCGAGCGGCAAGCGTCAAAGCATTCAGTTTCGCTCCATTAGTTGGCCTTTATTGCCGAAATTGTAACATAAGGACATCTGTGAATTTGGCGTGACTTTTAGTGTGCTTAATTTAAAACTATTGGGATAAGATTTGAAACAAATGATCGGTGGGAATCCAGCTTTCAGGGGAGGTCTACCCCGAGTCTCTGGACGGTTGTGGAGCCGAGCGACGACCGTCAAAGCACTCGGTTTGGCGCCAAAAGTAGGCCTTTATTGAGTAAATTGTAACATGATGACCTTTGTGATTTTGCCAGGACTTTTGGTCCCTTAATTTGGAGTTATTGGATTGAAGGTTGACGCACTCGATTGATGTGAATCCACCTTTCAGGGGAGGCCTCTCCTAAGCCTCTTGGAGGTCGTGGGGCCGAGCGGCGAGCGTCAAAGCATTCAGTTTCCCTCCAGTAGTAGGCCTTTATTGCCTAAATTGTAACATGAGGACATCTGTGAATTTGTCGCGACTTTTAGAGTCCTTAATTTCGAACTAGTAGGCTAAGGTTTGAAACAAACGATCGGTGGGAATCCAGCTTTCAGGGGAGGCCCACGCCGAGTCTCTGGGCGGTTGTGGGGCCGAGCGACGAGCGTCGAAGCACTCGGTTTCGCGCCAGAAGTAGGCCTTTATTGAGTAAATTGTAACATGACGACCTTTCTGATTTTGGAAGGACTTTTGGTCGCTTAATTTGGAGTTACTGGACTGAAGGTTGACACACTCAATCAATGTGAATCCACCTTTCAGTGGAGGCCGATCCCAAGCCTCTCGGAGGTCGTGGGGCCGAGTGGCGAGCGTCAAAGCATTCCGTTTCGCTCCAGTAGTAGGCCTTTATTGCCTAAATTGTAACATGAGGACCTCTGTGAATTTGGCGCGACTTTTAGGGTGCTTAATTTTGAACTCGTGGGCTAAGGTTTGAAACAAACGATCGGTGGGAGTCCAGCTTTGAGGGGAGGCCTACCCCAATCCTCTTGGATTTAGGGTGCTTAATTTCGAACTTGTGGGCTAAGGTTTGAAAAAAACGATCGGCGAGAATCCAGCTTTCAGGGGAGGCCAACCCCGAGTCTCTGGACGGTTGTGGGGCCGAGCGGCGACCGTCAAAGCATTCGGTTTTGCTCCAGTAGTTGGCCTTTATTGCCTAAATTGTAACATGAGGGCCTCTGTGAATTTGGCGCGACTTTTAGGGTGCTTAATTTCGAACTAGTGGGCTAAGGTTTGAAACAAACGATCGGTGGGAGTCCAGCTATCAGGGAAGGCAGATCCCGAGTCTCTGAACGGTTGTGGGGCCGAGCGGCGACCGTCAAAGCATTCCGTTTCGCTCCAGTAGTTGGCCTTTATTGCCTAAATTGTAACATGAGGACCTCTGTGAATTCGGCGCGACTTATCGGGTGCTTTATTTCAAACTAGTGGGCTAAGATTTGAAACAAACGATCGGTGGGAATCCAGCTTTTATATATTCTCGAAAAGGAAAGGAAGAAGGAAGACCTTCATTTTCATTTACCTAACTTGAGCATTGACTGAACTTTGAGCAACAGTAAGTGCTTATTGTTGGGGCATTCATACGGACAAGATCAACTTGATATGCGTACACAGTGCCGTTGCCGAGATCACTTCAAATGTACAAACTGTTTAATTGTGTGTTTGGAAGCTTCTGTTTTCTGGCTTGAGAAGTTTTTCAATGTATTCCAACATGTTGACACCCACCAAGATGAATGTGCTAATTTGTCAACAAAATTACTCAAAAATAAGCACTCACTCGTGTTCTTAAAGCAGTATGTGCTTTTTGTTGTGGTAGTTCTGTTGACTTTTATACGATGTTTGATAAATGATGATGATGTAAAATTACGATCACTTCAACTGGAAGCTTTTTATGATTAACTGTTCTCAGCGCTTTTCTCTTTTAGGTTGCCTCCGAAGTGAGATTTCTGGGATTCATTTAAGGGTCGCATTCCTTTCTCACGAGTTTTGTCATGAACACAGCCAAAACAAATTAATAATTATTAATTGTGTTTGGAATGGTATCGTTTTCTGGAGCCATTTTCCAATGCAATCCAATGTTTGACAACAGTCGTTTCTCTCTCCTATCCAAGGTTTTGCAACAATGAATTGAATCGGCTAATTTGTCAGAAAGATTACTCAAACATAAGCACCGACTTGTGTTCTTAAAGCAGTAAGTGCTACTTGTTGGGGTAGTTCTTCTGCCTTTCATACTACGTTTGGTAAATGTCAATGATCTCAAATACTGATCACCTCATATAGAATCGTTGGTCATATTAGAGTTGCCTGGAGCAAGAGATTTTCAGCATCCATTTGTGGTCGCATCTTTTCTCACTCTAGATTTGTCATGGACACAGCCCAAACAATGCACTGACTTGAATTTTACCTGCAGTAAGTGCTTTTTTGTTGGGTTGTAAACCCAACAAGAAAGTTTCTTTTTCTGGAGGTTTTTTTTGTGCAGTCCAATGTTTGACAGCAACAAAGATGAATAGGCTAATTTGTCAGCAAGATTACTCAAACATAAGCACTGACTTGTGTTCTTAAAGCAGTAAGTGCTACTTCTTGGGGTAGTTCTTATGGCTTTCATACTACGTTGGGTAAATGCCAATGATCACAAATTTTGATCACCTCAAATAGATTCGTTTATCATTTTACTGTTCTACTTGCTTTTCTCTTTTGAGTTGCCTCGAGCATGATATTTTCAGCATCCATTTGTGGTTGCATTCTTTTCTCACTTTAGATTTGTCATGAACACAGCCCAAACAAACTCACTGACTGGAATTTTACCTGCAGGAAGCGCATTTTTGGGGGTTTGTTTTTAATGGTATGATTCAAAGGTTCGTTTGTTTTTCTGGAGGTGTTTTTTTGTGCAGTCCACTGCTTGACAGCAACCAAGATGAATAGGCTAATTTGTCAGCAAGATTACTCAAACATAAGCACTGACTTGTGTTCTTAAAGCAGTAAGTGCTACTTGTTGGGGTAGTTCTTATGGCTTTCATACTACGTGAGGTAAATGTCAATGATCTCAAATTATGATCACCTCAAATAGAATCATCCATTGACAAATCGGAAATACACAAGAAAAGAATGACCTTCCATAAAAGTCAGTTTTTATTGACCCTAACTTGAGCATTTAATTGACTTTGAGCAAAACTAAGTGCTGCTTGTTGGGGCAGTCATACGGACAAGACCAACTTGATATGCGTACACAGTGCCGTTTTATGGCTGTTGCCGAGATCACTTCAAATGTACAAACTGCTTAATTGTGTGTTTGGAAGCTTCTGTTTTCTAGCTTGAGTAGTTTTTCAAGGCAATCCAACATGTTGACACCCACCAAGATGAATGTGCTAATTTGTCAGCAAGATTACTCAAAAATAAGCACTCACTTGTATTCTTAAAGCAGTAAGTGCTTTTTGTTGTGGTAATTCTGTTGACTTTTATACTATGTTTGGTAAATGTTGATGATGTAAAATTATGATCACTTCAACTGGAAGCTTTCAATGATTAACTGTTCTCAGCGCTTTTTTCTTTTAGGTTGCCTCCGAAGTGAGATTTCTGGCATTCATTTAGGGTCGCATTCCTTTCTTACGAGTTTTGTCATGAACACAACCAGAACAAATTACTGACTTGAATTTTTCCTGCAGGAAGAGCTTTTTGTTGGGGTAGTTTGGAATGGTATGTTAGTTTCTTTCGTTTTTCTGGAGCTGTTTTTCTGTGCAGTCGTGTTTGACAGCAACCAAAAGATGAATGGGCGAATTTGTCATCAAGATTACTCAAACATACGCACTGACTTGTGTTCTTAAAGCAGTAAGTGCTACTTGTTGGGGAAGTTTTGTTGTGCCAAGATCTGGTCCTGGCCATTGAGAAATTTTCGTAACTCACCCCCCAGTGGAGTTTGTCATGAGGTGAACAAATCAGGAATATTCAAGAAAAGGAAGACCTTCCATAAAAGTCTGTTTCATTGACCTAACTTGGGCATTGGCTTGACTTTGAGCAACAGTAAGTGCTTCTTGTTGGGGCAGTCATATGGACAAGACCAACTTGATATGCGTACACAGTGCCGTTATATGGCTTTTGCCGAGATCACTTCAAATGTACAAACTGTTTAATTGTGTGTTTGGAAGCTTCTGTTTTCTGGCTTGAGTTGTTTTTCAAGGTAATGCAACATGGTGACACCAACCAAGATGAATGTGCTAATTTGTCAGCAAGATTCCTCGAAAATAAGCACTCACTTGTGTTCTTGAAGCAGTAAGTGCTTTTTATTGTGGTAGTTCTGTTGACTTTTATACTATGTTTGGTAAATGTTGATGATATAAAATTACGATCACCTCAACTGGAAGCTTTTGATGTTTTACTCTTCTAAGGGCTTTTCTCTTTTAGGTTGCCTCCGAAGTGAGATTTCTGGCATTCATTTAGGGTCGCATTCCTTTCTCACGGGTTTTGTCATGAACACAACCAGAACAAATTACTGACTTGAATTTTTCCTGCAGGAAGTGCTTTTTGTTGGGGTAGTTTGGAATGGTATGTTAGTATCTTTCGTTTTCTGGAGCTTTTTTCCAATGCAATCCAATATTTGACAACGGTCGTTTCTCTCTCCTATCCAATGTTTTGCAACAATGAATTGAATCAGCTAATTTGTCAGAAAGAATCCTCAAACATAAGCACCGACTTGTGTTCTTAAAGCAGTAAGTGCTACTTGTTGGGGTAGTTCTTATGGCTTTTATACTACGTTTGGTAAATGTCAATGATCTCAAATTATGATCACCTCATATAGAATCGTTGGTCATTTTAGAGTTGCCTAGAGCAGGAGATTTTCAGCCTCCATTTGTGGTCGCCTCTTTTCTCATTCTAGATTTGTCATGAACACAGCCCAAACAAACGCACTGACTTGAATTTTACCTGCAGTAAGCGCATTTTTTGGGGGGTTGTGTTTAATGGCATGTTTGATAGGTGTCAGAGAACTGAGAGAGTGCTCACCAAGACTGTCAATGAATTGCTGCCCCCGTCCGCTGTTTATTTGAAGCAAAGCAGGATGCAACACAGTGGAACTTTACCGAAATGCGCAGGTGCACCAGAAAAATGCTGAGATCGTTTCCTGTTGTTCTAACAGTTTCTAACAGACAGCATAGTTACACGTCTCCTTGAGTAAGTGTGAAAATGACAGGTTGAGTAAGTGTGAACCAGACAGCTTCCTTTTCTCGTCTTCAAATCTGCATGGGCGAATTTCTACAAAATATGAATATGCTTTAAACATGATAACTATAATTCTTTCACATTTCCCCCCTGTTTATCATGATTAAAATAAAGCAAAACATCAAACATCATCAAAAGCTATTGCTTGAGTGGGAAGAAAACTACTCGAAAACCCAGTGGGAAAAAGGTAGAAACCCTTCCCAAGCAAGAGCCAAGCACAAAGGTGAGGGCAACGATTAAAGCTGTTTTTGGTCCAATATATGTATATACAAGGTAAACCCGGAAACATCAAAATTCACAACTGCATTGCTTTTCTGCGAAGTCGTCAAAAAAAAGGTTTACATAATAGTAGAATCATCGTCATTATTAGAGTCCACTTACACTTGTTGGTATTCAGACATGGCTACAGTAACTTGAGCAGCTACTTTCAATTCAACAACATCCATGACTACAGCAGTACAGACTTTACACAGGGGAATACCACAAGTGATACAAAAACAAGACAATACTAGGATACAAATGATTATTGCGGCTATAGCGTGCACCACCTGCCATCAGGCACAGCCCTGCAAGAATGTAAACAGTATATTTGGCCGACAGGACTGCAGTTAGCCTTTGTCCGGTGGTCCGCTCCATCTTCCCGAGAGGGGTGTGTTTGCCACGGAAAACCCTCTCTCCAACTGTGGTCTTTCGTCGGTACACTGAGGTGTACGTGGTGGAGATCCTACCCCGAGGGACTGGCGTCGCTAGGCCCGTCAGCAGGGAATCGGAGGAGCTTGCACTGCAACTGGTGGATCCAGCCGTCATGCCCCTCAACCTTTACAGCCGTAGGAATCACTGCAATCACTTGGTGGGGGCCGTCCCAGCGTTCACTGTGCCAGCGAGGTCGTCTCAACACTTTGAGGAAGACTTGGTCTCCCACGCGGACGTGGTTTTTCTGTGGATCAGAACACACCGGCAAGTCATTGTGTTTATGCATCTCTCTCTGCCAGTTGTGTTTATGCCTCTCTCTCTGCCAGTTGCCAGTGATTCTGACAAGTCGAGGTCTGGAAGTCTATATGGGCGGCCATATAGAATTTCAAATGGGGATAGTGCTTTTCCTTCGGCTGGCACTATCCTCATTGCCGTGGCGACGATTGGAACACAGTCAGGCCATTGTCTTTTTGTTTCCCTCATTGTCTTTACGAGTCTAGCTTTGACAGTTCTGCAGATTGTGGATGGTACACGCAATGACGCTTTAAGTCGATTTTCAGCAGCTGTCCAACTTTTGTCACAGCGTCATTCACAAAATGTGTGCCATTGTCACTTCGAATCACACTTGGAAGGCCGAACGTTGGAATAATGCGATTACACAGTGCTTTTACGACTGTTTTGCATCAGCATGCGCTGTTGGAAACAACTCAACCCATTTGGAGAACACATCAATTATCACCAAGCAATATTGCATTCCTAATGCTTTGTTTAACTCAATGTAATCCATATGGATTGTGTGAAACGGTTCTGGAGGTAAAGGAAATGTACCTCTTCGTGGTCTTAAATACCCTTGTGCGTTGTTCTTCAAACAGATAACATTGTTTGCAAAATAAATTTTAAAAGTGTGTAAATCCATGTGTGTGATAATACCGTTGTGTCAATGCTACCATCCCCCCCGTTGACACGTGACTTAACCCATGTGTCAATCTTGCTGCCCATTCAAACAGTGATTTAGGCAGCCAGGGTTTGCCATCGGCCAATTTGCTGACCCCGTCCTCGTCAATTTTTGAGCCTTTGTTCTCCCAATGTGTGCGTTCAGTGAGTGGTGCTTTTTTCTGACGTGAAATCAAAATGGCATGTTGCTTAACTGTGTGTGCTTTCGTTTCCTCTTTCACTAGTGCTGTGTCAAACATGGGGATTCCTTGGGCTGCAGCTTTGGCTGCTTTATCAGCGAGTCTGTTGCCAATTCTGACTGGGTCATTTCCTGTTAAGTGAGCTTCACATTTACAAATGGCTACTTTGTCCGGCAGTTGTACTGCGTCCTGTAACTGCTGGAGAAGTGCCTTGTGAGCAACCTCTTTTCCCGTTGTGGTTTTGAAGCCCCTGTTTGCCCATTGTCGACAGAACACATGAACTGAGCCCCAGCCATATTGGCTGTCAGTCCAGATTGTAACATGTTTTTTGGAAAACATCTTACAAGTCTGAATCTGTGCAGACAATTCTGCTGCTTGTGCTGAACATACAGATTTCAGTGTTCCTTGAAACAAGACCTTGGTTTATGTCATTATAGCAAATCCCACCCTGTTGCGGCCGTCTTCCCCTTTGCTTGCTGATCCGTCAACAAAAACAACCTCTCCAGTCGGGAGGGGAGTGTCCATGAGGTCAGGTCGTGGTTTGGTGGAAATTTGGACGTGGCTTCCACAGTCGTGCGGAGTGCCATCTACTGGTGTGGGCAAAAGTGTCGCTGGGTTGAGTGCCCCACATCTTACAATTGTGATGCGTCCCTGTGATAACAATGTCGCGGTGCAATGCAAGTGTCGTGCTGGTGACAAAAATGTCATCTTTGTTTCCAACAGAAGGATTGAAACTGCGTGTGGCACTTTCAGTGTTAACTGGTGGAACAAGACTACTTCCGCAGACGCCTCAACAGCCAGAGCAGCGGCCAGGACTGCCTGAACGCACTCTGGAGTGGCTCGTGCTACGGAATCTAATTGTTGTGAATAGTATGCAACTGGTCTCATTTTTCCTCCGTGTTTCTGCAGCAACACCGAGGTCATGTACCCGTTTTTTGCGGTCACTGTCTGCTCAAATGGTTTGTCATAATTTGGTAGTGCTAACACAGCTGAATCAATGAGTTCCCGCTTGACATGATCAAAAGCTTTGTCGGCCTCTGGCGTCCATGTAATTTTGTCTTGTAATGTCATTGGCTTGTCATAAATGATGTCCAGTAATGGTCGTGTGATTTCTGAGTAATTTGGAATCCAGGTGCGACAATAATTGCAAAGACCCAAAAATGACATCATTTGTTTTTTTGTTACTGGTTTAGGAGCCTTGACAACGGCTTGTTTCTGTTTGTCACCGACAATGCGTCCCTGTTCAGTCAAAATGTGTCCTAGATAAGTCACTTTCTGTTTCCACAACTGCATTTTGTCTTTCAAAACTTTGTTTCCTGTGTCATGCAAATATTGCAATAACGCCAATGTATCGATTTTGCATTGTTCTTGGGTGTTTGAGGCCACTAAAATGTCATCCACATATGCCAAAATTTGGCTTTTGTGTGGGGCATTAAAGGAGGCCAAACACCTTGTGATTGCTCCTGAGAAAATTGTTGGGGAGTCACAAAATCCTTGGGATAACCTTGTGAATGTTAATTTTTCGCCTTTGAACGTAAACGCGAACCAGTATTGATTGTCGGGGTGCACAGGAATGCTCCAAAAGGCATTACTTAGGTCCACCACCGAGAACCACCTGGTTCCGGGTTGTAATGAGTTCAAAAGAGTGTGTGGATTAAGAACATATGGCGCACGCGATTGCACTGCTTTTTTTATTGCACGCAAATCCTGGATTAATCTCCATTTGTTTGTTTGTGCTTTTCGGACTGGGAATATAGGCGTATTACACACACCATATCGCCCCATTTTCTCGAATTTTGATGCTTGCTTCCATTTGCCCCTGTTTGTTGACTGTGATGCTAATGTCCAATTGTGTCAATGCTTCGCGGCCTCATAAATTGAACGAGCACCGTGGCTGTAGAACTGCTTCTACACACACCTTTTTATTTGGGTCATCGGGGCTCCGCAACTCAATGGTATGGGACAAAACTAAGGGTTGAACTAAACCGTGAACACCGCGCATGTAACATTTTTTTTTTCTGCTTGGTTTATGTCGCGGGGTCCCATTTTCCTAAAACGGTTACATCAGCGCCTGTGTCTACCAGGAAAACAGTTGGTTTTCCCTGGACTAGTAAAGTCTGTTCTGGTTTCATCATGGGTTCAATTTGATTACTTAATGCGTATTAAGTAATTCTCGAGGTCGAACATGTGTTTAATGTTTTCCTCAACATCTTCATCATTGTCACTATCGGAGGAGGAATTCAGAGGGTCGGACACCAATCTGCGGTCCGCGGCCCCACTGGAGTCATTCATCATCAGATGAATCGTCAACACGGCGTCGACTAGGCTTGGCCTTGGCTTTACATTGGCGAGCGCGATGACCTTCTTCGCCGCAGTTGAAACATTTGCCTTCTCTGAACCACTGTTGCTTTTTGGGCGATAATTTGGACAAGTCAAATGGAGGTTTTTTGTTGTTCCAGTCACGTCATCCTCCTTTTTGTGTCACGACTCTTTTTTGTAAAGTTAATGTTTATCACAGGACGCTCTGCTTTTTTCTTTTTTATCTCGACACGTTCATAATTTCTCGCATAGTTTAGGATTTCCTCCATTGGACAAGTCGGCTAATTCAAATTATGCTTCTTCACGTAATTGCAAATGTCTGATCGAACTTGATTCAGAAAATGTTGTTTTAGATGGGAGTTAAATAATTCCCTTTGACTCTCTGGGATTCCGCCATGCACCTTGAAAATGGTGCGGAGTCTGTGAAAGAAATCATCCACAGACTCCTCTGGTTTCTGGGTGCATTTAATAATTTCCTTTGGGTCAGCGCTTTTCCTGAACGCATCGCCACATCTTTCCATGATTCGGCGTAAATGTCTGCCGTCCTGACGTGTCAGTTCTTCATAGGGAATGAACTGTCCGTCATTTCGTCTCGGATTAAACTGTTGGACTATGGCGCCATATTTTGACCCTGTTGTTAATGCCAATAGTTTCAAAATTTCCTTTTCTGCAGTCTTACGACTTCGAATTTGTCTGGCCCTATCAAGAAGGGTCTTACAACAAAACCACTGTTTACTGTGGGTGTTGTCTTTTCTCTTCTTTCTGTCTTTGAGAGATAATTTACTGAGAAGTTTGTCCAATTCTTCACAGTTGTGTACATTTCCAGAAAATCCGTACTTTTTCTGCCATTTTCCGGTGCATTGTGTTGTACCCTTGTCATCAATTTCAGCCAAACGGCACTTTTCCTTTACTTCAGCCTCGGAAAATGGACAATTGGATTTTTTGGTTAACTTTGCCGCCATTTCTGAAGGTCTTATTTCTTATAGGTGTCGAGATATGGTTCCTCAGTTTCGGGAAAAATTCAAGGTGGCTGACTTCGGGTCGAATACCAAGCTTCTACTCCCAATTCGGAGCGGGATGTTTTTTTTTTCCTGGATGTTTTTATTCACAACCCTTGCTCAGTTTTAGATTTCCCAAACTTTGGACATTCACTCTTGTACACATTCATTCTCACAGACTGATCAGTTTCTGTGTCCTGAAACTAAGAGTTTCTCTTCGGAAGTAGCGATCTTCCTACTATCTAATTCTTTTGAAAATAGGAAATGTACTAGTCGTTCGACAATAGTTATTCTGTGCTATTTTCCCTGTGTTATAAAAACACTGACCTGTGACAATCTCTCCGTTGGTTGAGACACATGCAATTCGTAGGATGACGTTTGTGTTCTCCCGGCGGAAGATGTCCGAGGACTGGCCTCATGGAAAAGAGGACTTTCCGGGTCTCCTGAAGACTCGGACGGTGCACCGTTTTCAGTCGTCATCGATCATCCACCGAAGAGAAGACGTTGTCATCCGGCTCGAAGGACCAAGTTTTAGAATGTCAGAGACGTTTCTTCAAAACAACTGAGACAAGCCTGAGGATTGTATCGAAGTGAACTCACACCAACCAAGATTGTCATTTTCTGCTCGCGAGGGACAGCAGAGCAACTCACTGAGAGAGTGCTCACCAAGACTGTCAAAGAATTGCTGCCCCGTCTGCTGTTTATTTGAAGCAAACAGGATGTAACACAGTGGAACTTTACCGAAATGCGCAGGTGCACCAGAAAAATGCTGAGATCGTTTCCTGTTGTTCTAACAGTTTCTAACAGACAGCATAGTTACACGTCTCCTTGAGAAAGTGTGAAAATGACAGGTTGAGTAAAAGTGTGAACCAGACAGCTTCCTTGTCTCGTCTACAAATCTGCGTGGGCGAATTTCTACAAAATATGAATATGCTTTAAACATGATAACTATAATTCTTTCACAATAGGTTCTTTCGTTTTTCTGGAGGTGTTTTTCTGTGCAGTCGTGTTTGACAGCAACCAAGATGAATGGGCGAATTTATCAACAACATTACTCAAAAATAAGCACTGACTTGTGTTTTTAAATCAGTAAGTGCTACTTGTTGGGGTAGTTCTTATGGCTTTCATACTACATTTGGTAAATGTCAATGATCTCAAATTATGATCACCTCATATAGAATCGTTGGTCATTTTAGAAGTTGGCTCTAGTTTGAGATTTCCAGCATCCATTTGCGGTCACATTCTTTTTTTCACTCTAGATTTGTCATGAACACATCCCAAAAAAACACACTGACTTTAATTTTTCTTGCAGTAAGTGCTTTTTGTTGGGTTTGTGTTCAATGGCATGATTCGAAGGTTCGTTAGTTTTTCTGTGCAGTCCGATGTTTGACAGCAACCAAGATGAATGGAAAAAATTGTCACCAACATGACTCAAACATAAGCACTGACTTGTGTTCTTAAAGCAGTAAGTGCTACTTGTTGGGGTAGTGTTGCTGCACCCAAATCTGGTGCTGCCCATTTTAGCAGTAAGTGCTACTTGTTGGGGCATTTTTGCTGTGCCAAGATCTGGTTCTGCTTATGCACAAATTGTCAGAATTCAAACCCCAGTAGAGTTTGTGATGAGGTCGAGGATGTCATTTTCATTACCTGTACATGAGCAAGGGCTAAATGTTGTATTCACGGAGTGCTACTTGTTTGCAGCTTTTGCATTCCTGACACATTTTGAGAAATGCTGATGAATCCCTATTGTGATGACTTCTCAAATGGAAACATCGATGTTTTATCTTTTCATAAGTGCTTCTTTCTGGGGTGGTCTCAGTTGTTAGTTTCCGGCAGACAACTGATACCGATCACAGGAGTTGAAAACGACTATAGCCCATTCATCAAATAGGTGGAACTGCAACACATTCCTAACGTCCATACATCTCATTATCGAGTCGTTGGCATGAAAGACGGAATTGAATTTCAATGGCAGAAATTTCTATTTAAAGTGGTTACCATTGCATGATGCAAAGCTTCTCCACCTTACGAAGGAGAAGGCAGACTGGCGAGGAAGGAATCATGGATTGACAAATCAGAAATACACAAGAAAAGAAAGACCTTCCATAAAAGTCAGTTTTTATTGACTCTAATTTGAGCATTGGATTGACTTTGAGAAAAACTAAGTGCTTATTGTTGGGGCAGTCATACGGACAAGATCAACTTGATATGCATACACAGACGTACATATATATATTGATATGCGTACACATATGGCTGTTGCCGAGATCACTTCAAATGTACAAACTGTTTAATTGTGTGTTTGGAACTTCTGTTTTCAAGGTAATCCAAGATGTTGACACCCACCAAGATGAATATGCTAATTTGTCAGCAAGATTCCTCGAAAATAAGCACTCACTTATGTTTTTAAAGCAGTAAGTGCTTTTTATTGTGGTAGTTCTGTTGACTTTTATACTATGTTTGGTAAATGTTGATGATATAAAATTAAGATCACCTCAACTGGAAGCTTTATATGTTTTACTGTTCTAAGCGTTTTTCTCTTTTTTGCGCCCGAAATGAGATTTCTGGCATTCATTTAGGGTCGCATTCCTTTCTCACGTGTTTTGTCATGAACACAACCAGAACAAATTACTGACTTGAATTTTGTTGGGGTAGTTTGGAATGGTATGTTAGTTTCTTTAGTTTTCCTGGAGCTGTTTTTCAATGCAATCTAATGTTTGACAACGGTCGTTTCTCTCTCCTATTTTTGCATGAATTGAATCGGCTAATTTGTCAGCAAGATTACTCAAACATAAGCACTGACTTGTGTTCTTAAAACAGTAAGTGCTACTTGTTGGGGTAGTTCTTATGGCTTTCATACTACATTTGGTAAATGTCAATGATCTCAAATTATGGTCACCTCATATAGAATCGTTGATCATTTTAGAGTTGCTTAAAGCAAAAGATTTTCAGCATCCATTTGTGGTCGCATCTTTTTTTCACTCTAGATTTGTCATGGACACAGCCCAAACAAACGCACTGACTTGAAATGTACCTGCAGTAAGTGCTTTTTTGATGGGTTGTGTTTAATGGCATGATTCAAACGTTCGTTTGTTTTTCTGGAGGTGTTTTTTTGTGCAGTCCAATGTTTGACAGCAACCAAGATGAATAAGCTAATTTGTCAGCAAGATTACTCAAACATAAGCACTGACTTGTGTTCTTAAAGCAGTAAGTGCTACTTGTTGGGGTAGTTCTTATCAGAATCAGAATCAGATCAGAATCATCTTTATTTGCCAAGTATGTCCAAAACACACAAGGAATTTGTCTCCGGTAGTTGGAGCCGCTCTAGTACAACAGACAGTCAATATACAGAACACTTTGGAGACATAAAGACATTGACAAAAAACAATTGTGCAAAAAGATGCAGAGTCCTCTAGCACTTAGAGCAGTTCGAATGACTAATATTGCAATAGTCCGGTGCAATGACCATTGTGCAAAGGGCGCTGAGACTTCAAGGAGTGTATGCGGTTTAAAGTGACGAGTAGTGCGATCATCTGGGACAATGTTGGTTGTGCAAATGTTACAGATACTCCTCAATCAGTGTGCAAATGGAACAGATGCTACTCTGGTATGAGTGGCCAGTATATGCAAATAGTGCAGCATGGCGAGACAAATACAGTGAGTGCACGAGTAATACATAATTGGCCCCACAGAAATGTGACAACGAACTCAAGTCAAAAAATTGCCATCTTATTGTAATGGAATTATAGGTTAGGTGTTTAAGAAGTTGATCGCAAGAGGGAAGAAGCTGTTGGAATGTCTACTAGTTCTAGTTTGCATTGATCGGTAGCGCCTACCTGAGGGAAGGAGCTGGAAGAGCTGGTGACCGGGGTGCGGAGGGTCCGAGAGGATTTTGCACGCCCTTGTCTTAGTTCTGGCAGCGTGCAAGTCCTCAATGGTGGGTAGGGGGGTACCGGCAATCCTTTCAGCAGCTTTGATTGTCCGTTGCAGTCGGAGTTTGTCCTTTTTTGTAGCAGCACCAAACGAGACTGTGATGGAAGAACACAGGACTGATTCGATGACCGCTGGGTCGAACTGTCTCAGCAGCTTTGGTGGCAGGCCGTGCTTTCTCAGAAGCCGCAGGAAGTAAATCCTATGCTGGGACTTTTTGAGGACGGAGTTGATGTTGGTCGCCCACTTCAGGTCCTGAGAGACTGTAATTCCCAGGAACTTGAAGGTTTCGACGGTTGACACAAGGCAGCTGGACAACGTGAGGGGCAGCTGTGGCGAAGGATGCCTCCTGAAGTCCACGATCATCTCTACAGTCTTGAGCGTGTTCAGCTCCAGGTCGTGTCGGCCGCACCACAGCTCCAGCCGCTCCGTTTCCTGTCGATATGCAGACTCGTCACCGTCCTTGATGAGGCCGATGACAGTGGTGTCATCTGCAAATTTCAGGAGTTTGACAGTCGGGTTCGCTGAGGTGCAGTCGTTCGTGTAGAGAGAGAAGAGCAGCGGAGAGAGGACACAACCTTGGGGCGCCCCAGTGCTGATGCTGCGTGTGGATGAGGTGGCCTCCCCCAGCCTGACCTGCTCTGTCCTGCCCGTCAGAAAGCTGTAAATCCACTGGCAGATGGCAGGTGAGACGCTGAGCTGGAGAAGCTTGGTTGAAAGGAGTTCAGGGATGATGGTGTTGAACGCTGAGCTGAAGTCCATGAACAGGATCCTCGCGTAGGTCCCTGCACTGTCAAGGTGTTCTAGGATGAAGTGCAGTCCCATGTTGACTGCATCATCCGCAGACCTGTTCGCTTGGTAGGCAAACTGCAGGGGGTCCAGCAGGGGACCTGTGACACTCTTGATGTGGTCCAGCACGAGACGTTCAAAGGACTTCATGACCACAGATGTCGAAGCGACAGGCCTGTAGTCATTCAGACCCGAGATTGCAGGTTTCTTGGGGACTGGAATGATGGTGGAGCGTTTGAAACAGGATGGAACTTTGCACATTTCCAAAGATCTATTGAAGATCTGAGTGAAGACTGGAGCGAGCTGGTCCGCGCAGACTTTGAGGCAGGATGGGGACACATGATCCGGGCCTGCCGCTTTGTTAATCTTCTGTTGTTTGAAGATTCGTCTCACATCCTGTTCGTGGATGGTTAACGCAGAAGTCAGAGGTGTGGTTGTGGTCGCGGGTGCGGCCGGGTGGGTGTGTGGAGTGAAACTGTCCTTTTCAAATCTGCAATAGAAGGTATTCAAGTCGTTGGCTAGTGTGCTATTGTTCTCAGCTTGGGGGGATCGTCGCTTGTAATTAGTCAGCGATTGGAATGCATGCCAGACTGATTTAGAGTCGTTTGTGCTAAACTGTTTTTCCAACTTTGCTGCATCGATCCTCTTTGCAATGTTAATTTCTTTAGTCAGCTGGTTTATAGCTCGATTATACAGGGCCCTGTCCCCGCTCTGATATGCGTCTTCCTTAGCTTGGCGAAGCTGCTTAAGTTTAGCAGTGAACCACGGCTTGTTGTTGTTGAATGTCCGAAACGATTTTGTTGGTACACAAACCTCTTCACAGAAACTGATATAGGATGTGACAGTGTCCGTATATTCATCCAGGCTGCCAGCTGAATTTTCAAAGACACTCCAGTCTGTGCAGTCTAAACAGCTTTGAAGTTCCATCTTGGCTTCATTGGTCCACTTTTTGACTGTTTTCACTGTAGGCTTCGCACATTTAAGTTCTTGCCTGTACGTGAATTAAGCAGTGATCAGACGAGCCCAGGGCTGCACGAGGTATAGCACGGTATGCGTTTTTTACCGTAGTGTAGCAGTGGTCTAAAGTATTATTTTCCCTGGTAGGACAGTCGATGTGCTGCTTGTATTTAGGGAGTTCGGGGTTGAGTTTAGCTTTGTTAATCTGGGGTGATGAAGGAGAAGAGGAAGTGTATTTTGCTGGAAATAGGAGAAGAGGTAGAGGACGCGGCAGAGGCCGTGGTCGTGGTAAAGGAAGAGGAGGTTGTCATAGTGGAAGAGAGAGTTGGAATCAGTCAAAATGAATGTAGAAGGTTGCTGGAATTGTCTTGACCGTGTTCAGCTCCAGGTTGTGTCGGCCGCAGCCACAGCTCCAGCCGCTCCACTTCCTGTCAATATGCAGTCACGTCACCGTCCTTGATGAGGCCGATGACAGTAGTGTCATCTGCAAACTGTGAAGTGTCCTTTTCTAATCTGGAGTAGAAAGTATTCAAGTCTTTGGCTAGTTTGCTATTGTTTTTTTTTTTTTTTTTTTAGTGCTATTGTTCTCAGCTTGGGGGGGATCGTCGCTTGTAATTAGTCAGCGATTGGAATGCATGCCAGACTGATTTAGAGTCATTAGCGCTAAACTCTTTTTCCAACTTTGCTGCATAGTTCCTTTTTGCAATGTTAATTTCTTTAGTCAGCTGGTTTCTAGTTCGAGTCAGCTGGTTTCTAGCTCGGCCACAAACAGTGCAATTGCTATATTTGTACTGGAATGAGACTAGGGCAGTAGTAGCAGTCACTTTAAGTGACAAGGCAGAAAGACTGTTTTGTAATCATACGATTCCACACGTGTCTCTTATGTAAAGCAAACGTGAGACATCGGAAATTTAGGTCTTATGGCAGCTAGAGGGCAAAGAGCTACAGATTGGGGGCCAAGGTCTGGGAAAAGAACAGAAAAACATTGCAGATGTGGAGAATGTACCGAGGATGGCATTTAAGAATGATGCAGGCGTGGCATGACAGCAATCTTTTTTTTTACCACAGAACAGGAAGAGCTGCTAAACCAGCTTCCGAGGAACGTTGGACAAAAACCAGCTCTGATGTTGGCCTAATGACAACATGTGACCCTGTGGAAGTTAGAGCCCAAAATTAATATCGCCCAAGCCAAAACCAATATCCATTAACGCAAGATGCTAAAGAAGGTATAAGAGAAGTAATTAATGGCTTGCTAAAAGCAGGAGGGTTAATTGAATGTCCAGATTGACCATGCAATACACCAATCTTCTTCTTCTTCTTTACCTTTCAGCTTGTCCCGTTAGGGGTCACCACAGCGCATCATCCTTTTCCATGTAAGCCTATCTCCTGCATCCTTCTCTTGAACACCAACTGCCATCATGTCTTCCCTCACGACATCCATCAACCTTCTCTTTGGTCTTCCTCTAGCTCTCTTGCCTGGCAGCTCCATCCTCATCATCCTTCTACCAAAATACTAATTATTTCTCCTCTGGACGTGTCCAAACCATCGAAGTCTGCTCTCTCTAACTTTGTCTCCAAAACATCGAACCTTGGCTGTCCCTCTGATGAGCTCATTTCTAATTTTATCCAACCTGGTCACTCCAAGAGCGAACCTCAACATCTTCATTTCCGCCACCTCCAGCTCTGCTTCCAGTTGTCTCTTCAGTGCCACTATCTCTAATCCGTACATCATGGCTGGCCTCACCACTGTTTTATAAACTTTGCCCTTCATCCTAGCAGAGACTCTTCTGTCACATAACACACCACCCGTTCCAACCTGCATGGACCCGTTTCTTCACTTCCTGACCACACTCCCCATTGCTCTGGACGGTTGACCCCAAGTATTTAAAGTCCTCCACCCTTGCTATCTCTTCTCCCTGTAGCCTCACTCTTCCCCCACCACCCCTCTCATTCATGAACATATATTCTGTCTTACTTTGGCTTATCTTCATTTCTCTTCTTTCCAGTGCATGCCTCCATCTTTCTAACTGTTCTTCCAGCTGCTCCCTGCTTTCACTGCAGATCACAATGTCATCTGCAAACATCATGGTCCACGGGGATTCCAGTCTCACCTCATCTGTCAGCCTATCCATCACCACTGCAAACAGGAAGGGGCTCAGGGCTGATCTCTGATGCAGTCCCACCTCCACCTTAAATTCGTCTGTCACACCTACAGCACACCTCACCGCTGTTCTGCTGCCCTCGTACATGTCCTGTATTATTCTAACATACTTCTCTGCCACTCCAGACTTCCGCATGCAGTGCCACAGTACCTCTCTGGGTACTCTGTCATAGGTTTTCTCTCGATCTACAAAGACAGTTTGCACTGACTTGTGCCCCCCATAGGCCTGCATTATGCAATACACCAATATTTCCAGTAAAGAAAGCACCCCCATCTGATTTGCAAGCAGTAAATGCAGCAGTGATGGCTCCAGCACTAAGAGTGCCAGATCCACACACGTTAAATAATTTGGATCCTGAAGCAAAAATATTTTCTGTTGTTGTGGTTCGCCCCGGTGGACGAGAGGGTCGCCCCTCACCGCCTTCGGGTGGGGGGACGGGTCCTGACTGTTGTTTGTGCCGATGCACCAAACAGCAGTTCAGAGTACCCACCCTTTTTGGAGTCCATGGAGGGGGTGCTGCAGAGCCCTACCGCAGGGGACTCCATCGTTCTGCTGGGGGACTTCAATGCTCACGTGGGCAATGACAGTGAGAACTGGAAGGGCGTGATTGGGAGCAACGGCCCCCCCGATCAGAACCCGAGCAGTGTTCTGTTATTGGACTTCTGTGCTCATCATGGCTTGTCCATAACGAACACCACGTTCAAGCATAAGGGTGTCCACACGTACACTTGGCACCAGGATACCCTAGGTCGCAGTTCGATGATTGACTTTGTGGTCGTGTCATCGGACTTGCGGCCGCATGTCTTGGACACTCAGGTGAAGAGAGGAGCTGTCAACTGATTACCACCTGGTGGTGAGTTGGCTCCGCTGGTGGGGGAAGATGCCGGTCCGACGTGGCAGGCCCAAACGTATTGTGAGGGTCTGCTGGGAACGTCTGGCGGAATCCCCTGTCAGAAGGAGTTTCAACTCCCACCTCCGACAGAACTTTGCTCATGTTCCGGGGGAGGCGGGGGACATTGAGTCCGAGTGGACCATGTTCCGCGCCTCAATTGCTGAGGCGGCCAACCAGAGCTGTGGCCATAAGTTGGTTGTGCCTGTCGTGGCAGCAATCCCCGAACCCGTTGGTGGACACCAACAGTGAGGGATGCCGTCAAGCTGAAGAAGGATTCCTATCAGGCCTTTTTGGCCTGTGGGACTCCTGAGGCATCTGATGGGTACCGGCTGGCCAAGCGGAATGCAGCTTTGGTGGTCGCTGAAGAAAAAACTCGGGCATGGGAGGTGTTCGGTGAGGCCATGGAGAAAGACTTACGGACGACTTCGAGGAAATTCTGGCCCACCATCTGGCATCTCAGGAGGAGGAAGCAGTGCAACACTGTGTATAGTGGGGATGGGGCGCTGCTGACCTCGACTCGGGACGTTGTGAGCCGGTGGTGAGAATACTTTGAAGACCTCCTCAATTCCACCGAGGGAATTGAGGGAACAGAGTCTGGGTTCTCTGTGGCGGGCTCTCTTATCTCTGGGGTTCAGGTCACCGAGGTGGTTAAAAAGCTTCTCGGTGGCAGGGCCCCAGGGGTGGATGAGATTCGCCCGTAGTTTCTCAAGGCTCTGGATGTTCTAGGGCTGTCCTGGTTGACACGCCTATGCAACATCGCGTGGACATCTGGGACAGTGCCTATGGATT
The DNA here is from genome assembly GCF_024500275.1 of Phycodurus eques. Taxonomy (NCBI): domain Eukaryota; kingdom Metazoa; phylum Chordata; class Actinopteri; order Syngnathiformes; family Syngnathidae; genus Phycodurus; species Phycodurus eques. Next base: position 2,492,683 of record NC_084528.1, on the reverse strand, counting down.
GGCAGACTGGAGTGGTGGTCCCCCTTTTTAAGACGGGGGACCGGAGAGTGTGTTCCAACTACAGGGGGATCACACTCCTCCCTGCCTCCCTGGTAAGGTCTATTCAAGGGTGCTGGAGAGGAGGGTCCGTCGAGAAGTTGAATCTCAGATTCAAGAGGAGCAGTGTGGTTTTCGTCCTGGCCGTGGAACAGTGGACCAGCTCTACACTCTTAGCAGGGTCTTCGAAGGTGCATGGGAGTTCGCCCAACCAGTCTACATGTGTTTTGTGGACTTGGAGAAGGCGTTCAACCGTGTCCCTCAGGGTGTCTTGTGGGGGGTGCTTCGGGAGTATGGGGTACCGAACCCCCTGATACGGGCTGTTTGGTCCCTGTACAACCGGAATCAGAGTTTGGTCCGCATATCTGGCAGTAAGTCAGACTCGTTTCCGGTGAGGGTTGGACTCCGCCCAGGCTGCCCTTTGTCACCGATTCTGTTCATAACGTTTATGGACGAAAGGTGAAGCTCTCTATTTACCAGTCGATCTACGTTCCTACCCTCACCTATGGTCACGAGCTGTGGTTCATGCCCGAAAGAACAAGATCCCGGATACAAGTGGCCAAAATGAGTTTCCTCCACAGGGTGTTCGGGCTCTCCCTTAGAGATAGGATAAGAAACTCGATCAGATGAGGTGGCTCGGGCATCTGATTAGGATGCCTCCCGGACGCCTCCCTGGTGAGGTGTTCCGGGCACATCACACAGGGTTGGAGACACCGGGGGCGACCCAGGATACGCTGGCGAGACGATGTCTCTCGGCTGGCGTGGAAATGCGACTGGGGAAAGGGAAGTCTGAGCATCCCTGCTGAGGCTGCTGCCCCCGTGACCCGACCTCGGATAAGCGGAGCAAAATGGATGGATGACAAAATGATGGATTGTCTATGATGTCACCACCTGGCACGCTGCCAGCGCACATGCCCAATGACATCACCTCTCGGGACACATGTATGTGTTCATGTTACATCTGGTAGCATTTGAAAACAAAGTGATATCATGCCCTCAGCATTGATGTGGCATCTTAGAGGACTCAAGCCAGCGGCTGTAGGAACAGAGGAAAACAATGGGTATCATATGGCAACAAAAAAGGTAATTTCTGATCATACCTGTGAATATTGTCTCTTCTGACCACGCCCCGCACTGATGGTGCGTGTAACTGTAACCCGAGGGCTTTGCCGAGACAGCTGCAATGGTCAAACTTGCAAAGAATGAGGTCGTCATGTGGCTTGTGCATGCAACAGCAAGTATCTGCGATGTTTGGGGTCATCTGCCATGGTCGCACAGCATTTGCAAAGAATGAGGTACTCATGTGGCTTCAGCACGTGACATCGGGTAGCCAAGATGTTCGAGGGTCATGCCCAGAGGTCACAAGCCCACACCTGTAGAGAATGGGACACTCAGGAGCTGCTGAGGGAGTTGTGAGTGTATTCGATCCATGGGAGGAAGGAACTCTATGAGGAAGGGTTGCGTGCGGCCACACAGCAGAGAGCCGATTCCAGGGATTGGTTAGCCCGCTTGGAAGAGGCCTCCCCTGAAAGCTGGATTCCCACCGATCGTTTGTTTCAAATCCTAGCCCAGTAGCTGAAAAGTAGGCGCTAAAAAGTCCTGCCAAAGTCACATAGGTCGTCATGTTACAATTTAGTCAATAAAGGCCTCCTACTGGACCAAAACTGAGTGCTTTGACGCTCGCCGCTCGGCCCCACAGCCGTCCAGAGACTCGGGGGAGGACTCCCCTGAAAGCTGGATTCCCACCGATCGTTTGTTTCAAATCCTAGCCCAGTAGCTGAAAAGTAGGCGCTAAAAAGTCCTGCCAAAGTCACATAGGTCGTCATGTTACAATTTAGTCAATAAAAGCCTACTACTGGAGCGAAACCGAGTGCTTTGACGCTCGCCGATAGGCCCCACGACCTCTGAGAGGCTTGGAAGTGGCCTCCCCTGAAAGCTGGATTCCCAAGGATTGTCTGTGTGAATTCCTAGCCCGCTAGGCTGAAATTAAGCGACCTAAAGCCGTGCCGAAGTCAAATCGGTCGTCATGGTACTCGAGCGAAACTGAGTGCTTTAACGCTCGCCGCTCGGCCCCACAGCCGTCCAGAGACTCGGGGTAGGACTCCCCTGAAAGCTGGATTCCCACCGATCGTTTGTTTGAAATCTTAGCGCACTAGGTCAAAAGTAACCGCTAAAAAGTCCTGCCAAAGTCACATAGGTTGTCATGTTACAATTTAGTCAATAAAGGCCTACTACTGGAGCGAAACTGAGTGCTTTGACGCTCGCCGTTCGGGCCCACAGCCGTCCAGACACTCGGGGGAGGCTTCCCCTGAAAGCTGGATTCCCACCGATCGTTTGTTTGAAATCTTAGCGCACTAGGTCAAAAGTAACCGCTAAAAAGTCCTGCCAAAGTCACATAGGTTGTCATGTTACAATTTAGTCAATAAAGGCCTACTACTGGAGCGAAACCGAGTGCTTTGACGCTCGCCGTTCGGGCCCACGACCTCCGAGAGGCTTGCAAGAGGCCTCCCCTGAAAGCTGGATTCCCACCGATCGTTTCTTTCAAATCTTAGCCTAGTAGCTGAAAGGTATGCGCTAAAAAGTCCTGCCAAAATCACATAAGTCGTCAGGTTACAATTTAGTCAATAAAGTCCGCCGACTGGACCGAAACTGAGTGCTTTAACGCTCGCCGCTCGGCCCCACAGCCGTCCAGACACTCGGGGGAGGCCTCCCCTGAAAGCTGGATTCCCACCGATCGTTTGTTTCAAATCTTAGCCCACTAGCTCAAAAGTAGGCGCTAAAATGTCTTACCAAAGTCACATTGGTCGTCATGTTACAATTTAGTCAATAAAGGCCTACTACTGTCGAGAAACCGAATGCTATGACGCTCGCCGTTCGGCCCCACGACCTCTGCGAGGCTTGGAAGTGGCCTCCCCTGAAAGCTGGATTCCCACCGATCGTTTGTTTCAAATCTTAGCCCAGTAGCTGAAAAGTAGGCGCTATAAAGTCCTGCCAAAATCACATAGGTCGTCATGTTACAATTTAGTCAATAAAGGCCTCCTACTGGAGCGAAACCGAGTGCTTTGACGCTCGCCGTTCGGCCCCACGACCTCCGAGAGGCTTGGAAGAGGCCTCCCCTGAAAGCTGGATTCCCACCGATCGTTTGTTTCAAATCCTAGCCCAGTAGCTGAAAAGTAGGCGCTAAAAAGTCCTGCCAAAATCACATAGGTCGTCATGTTATAATTTAGTCAATAAAGGCCTCCTACTGGAGCGAAACCGAGTGCTTTGACGCTCGCCGTTCGGCCCCACGACCTCGGAGAGGCTTGGAAGAGGCCTCCCCTGGAGGGAACTGGAGGGAGGGGTCAAGATGCCGCAGAATGGCAGCATCAGTGTATGGGGATTTGAGTTTATTGAATGCTTGAGAGGCTGCTGGTGTCCACTGAAAAGGGGACCTGGTGGATGTGAGGCTGGTGAGGGGAAGTGCGACCTGGCTGTAGTTGTGGATGAATCAACGGTAGAATTTGGCAAAACTGAGGAAGCGTTGGAGGTCTTTCCGGTTTGTGGGGATGGGACAGTCTGTGATGGCTTGTATCTTGGCGGGGTCCGGTTGTAATTGTCCTTTCGCAATGATGTAACCAAGGAAATGTACTGAGGAGAGGTGGAACTCGCATTTTTCCATTTTGACGTATAGACGGTTCTTGAGGAGGCGCTGGAGGACATGGATGCGGTGTTCTTCTTTGTTTGTTTAAATGTGCCCTGCGATTGGCTAGCAACCAGTTCAGGGTGTACACCGCCTCCTGCCCGTTGATAGCTGGGATAGGCTCCAGCACTCCCGCAACCCTAGTGAGGATAAGCGGCTCAGAAAATGGATGGATGGATGGATGGATTAATTAATTGCTTGTATGGCTTCCAATGATGTTGGCTTTGGCAGAGGAAAGAGGCAAAGCAGAAAAAGTTCAAAAAGCAAACATTTCCAGACAAATGTGTTTTGAAACAAAAATATTTTTTTTGTAAATAAAACCCAGAGTGATTAAAAATAGGCAAGCAATTAATTAATAAACCACTTTGTAAAAGAGTAACTGGTTACTGTAATGTGTAGTGCACGTACGCGGACGGAAAGATGGCGTTTATCGCTTGGGTGATGCAGGGCCTTCGTTGTGAAAGCTTGTCATACTCTCACGTTGTAAATCTCAAAATTGGTTAAAAATAAAAAGGCACAAAGCTTAAATCGTACAATTGTAGCGGTTGTGTTTCAGCAAACGAGCGACAACAGGAACGTTTAAATTAATCACAATCGCGATCGTTGCGCGGTGGGATTGAATGGCTCTAGCCATTTTGCAAACGAGAGAAAAAAAACAAAGCTTCTCATTAATGAAAGCAATCGCGGCTCTCAGCGTTTTGAAAGCGAGCGCAAACGGAAGCTTTTAAATTAATAAAAGCAATCGTGGCGTTCGGCGTATGGAGTAGCGTAGCGGCTAGCGGTTCCTAGGTTACGAGGAACGCTCGGCTGCACCGCTGAGGTCGGAGCTCAATGACTCACGGCACGCAGCGCGATGTTAAAACTAGCGGAAAAGCACTCGCAAAACAGCGGAAAAGCACAATGTGGTGCGAGAGTGTTGGATTTATCTTACCCAACATTATAAAAAATAGACACAAAAGGAATGAAGACGCTGGTTTATTTTTCTCATGAGGAGAGCGCATGGGAGATTGTTCAGATTACAGCCTCTCAACACGCTCTAAACAATCTCTCCCGTCGCTCCTGCATTTATTTGAAAATAGGGAGGTTTCTAAGTTTACAAGACATAACGTACTAAGCTACAAGACACAACACACTAAGGGTAGGGTTTCAAGGTGAAAACATGGGACCAACACCTGCCACGTCCCGGCCACGTCCTTCTCTCTGATGATTCCTGCTGAGTCATCTTCTTGAAGGCGAGACATCTTTCTTTCTAAAAATTGTCCATAATACTAATGCAAGCTAAGCAAATAAATGATAACTTCTACAATATATCTAACAGAGAGACACGAACAAGTTTATTGTCCCAAATTAACAATCATCGATTGGTCAGGGCGTCTTTGTAGGCGATCGTCAGTAGCATGCTAGCGGGCAGATGGCTAACGGCTAACTGCGAGAGGGGGGGAGGTCATAGGTTACGTCATGACGCAAACGTCCAGGAGGTGGCAGTCGAGCGCACAGACCAACCAAAAAGAGTCTCATGACATCACGTGGACGGCAAAGATGGCGGACTATGGAAGCCTCGAAGTATTACGCGCACGACCACATGGCGAAGCCTCATGGTTGCAATACACAAAGCAGACAGACAAAATGGCGGCCGCCGCAGATGCCATGTGTTTTCCCCCCACACAAAAAAAATAACACTCTAGTTTTACTGAGACAACGCTGTGTCTACGGTACGGAATGCTGCTCAACACAGATTACGTTTAGACATGACATATACAAGATGGCGGGTGATATGTTGTCTTACTGGAAAGATCTTGTATTTTTGTGTGTTCTGAATTCAAAACTTGAAATCGCCTCACATGGGGCACCAATATGTAGCGATAATAGGTCAAATAAGAATCGTAATTAATTGAGGATAAAGTAATAAGCCGGGAGCAACATTTACTTCCGGTTTATCGTAATTTTGATTTATTTTTGAAAATCAAACTAATGTCTCAAAAAGGGCACCACGTCAATTTTTCCGAGTTTAACTTTAGGCGAAAGGACGAAAAAATCTTTTTAATCAGTCTCAGAATCTGGAGGTTGCTACACTCTATGTTGAGACAAGCCTTTAGGGAGTCTCTGTGGCGCCTCAATTTGCACCACGCATGTCTGCTACAGTTTGAATTGGAATGAAAGAAGATGGTTATTGTGTCATGTGGTAATAATAAAGGTAAGTTTATGTATGTGCTGATGTACTAATATACCATTATTCAAGGATTTAGGGTTGTTCAAGGATTTAGGGTTCTTTCTCAACTTTTAAAATCAGTATTTTATAATGGTAATTGCAAAAACATGACTTCCATGTTTCTTGCAAATCCTGAATTTTAATGATAGATCTATTATACAAATGCCCTTTTCTAGTTTTCTAACACTAACATTTCAAAATTCGTGCATTAATTATTATTAATAGTACGCATACGCTGACTTACTAACATCTATTTCTCGTTTTTTTTCAACTCAACTTTAAAAAAAAACTGTATTCTCTCTGCTTATAAAGAAGGGATTGATACATCTCATCACAGTAAACCTAATTAGCCATTAAACATAATATATCCCTAATTAAATGAACTTTTGTGTATTACTTTTTATGCAACAAGCGATAAAAACTCCAAATGTGTGTAAAAGTCCAACCAAAGCTTTGGTATTCAAACAGCTGCCTGTAACTAGTGTGAAGGGGAGAGTTCTAGCCGAGAAAGTGAGGTGGATTTTTTCGCCTGGGGTTCCGAGTCGGAGGTCACCCGGGAGAACTCCGATGTCCGTCGGGCATGGGATGAATGAAGACTTCGAGACACTTGGCGTTTGGGCTAATTCGATTTATTGAACAGGCCTTAGTGTCATAACAGCTGCTTACATTGCCAGAACAACAAAAAAGCCCCCGAAAACCACTGGATCTCAGTTTATCAAGGTTTAATTCTCTGGGCGTGGAATTAGCCCCTCCCTGGGTGCACCCGGCAGATGGCCATTCCTCATGACCATATTTGGAATCACACCCACCTGCTACTAGCTACGCTCACACCCGGTTCCCTCATCTTGTAAGATGCAAAACAATCCTCTTTGCAGACCGGGACGCCTGTTGTGAACCCAAGACATGTTACTATCTGGGCGGAGAATGAAAACCCTAATAAACATAGAAGTGGTTGAAGGAAGTCCTTTGATGTAGAACTTCAAAGAAAAGATGGTTGGCTTGAATACAGATCTCCAAACATTTGGCCCTTGCAAAGGGACTCTGATTGTGGTAGTACTGAAATATACGACATAACCCCCCTTTAATGAGATCTCCAAACTCATTACAAGACCTAGAGGCAGCAACTGACACCTGACAAGAAACAGCAAACCAGCGTTAGCCCAAAAAGATAACCTATTATCTACAATTTGGAAGAATCTACTTGGTCAAGAAAGTCTATCATGCTCCAAGGCATCTACTTAAGGTTAACCATTAACTAGGAAAAACAATTATTCTAATAAGGCCGAATCACTCCCTGTGTCCCTGTTAGATATATTGTAGAAGTTATCATTTATTCGCTTAGCTTGCATTAGTATTATGGACAATTTTTAGAAAGAAAGATGTCTCGCCTTCAAGAAGATGACTCAGCAGGAATCATCAGAGAGAATGACGTGGCCGGGACGTGGCAGGTGCTGGTCCCATGTTCTCACCTTGAAACCCTGCCCTTAGTGTGTTGTGTCTTGTAGCTTAGTACGTTATGTCTTGTAAACTTAGAAACCTCCCTATTTTCAAATAAATGCAGGAGCGACGGGAGAGATTGTTTAGAGCGTGTTGAGAGGCTGTAATCTGAACAATCTCCCGTGCGCCCTCCTCATGAGAAAAAGAAACCAGCGTCTTCATTCCTTTTGTGTCTATTTTTTATAATGTTGGGCAAGATAAATCCAACATTAAATTGGTCCTTTGAGCCGGATGTCAACACACCCGAGGATTCCAGTTGTGGAGCCGACATCCAGCTAAGAGACGGCAATTGAGACCCTTTCCGGGGCTGGTCTTCGTACTCCTCAAATGGGATCTGAAGGTTGACGACAATCCACAGGATTGAAGACGACTGGTGAGTTAAATTTTTAAAAAACATTTTAGAAAAAAGGATTAAAGAGTGGGTGTATTGCACGACAAAGAAGTCTGCGGCAGAATAAACCTTGTGTAATACTAGTCACTGGCAAGTAAATAAGGGACGGCGGAGTCCTGTACGTACTTAAATTCCGCGTTAAATAAAATAAAAAGGGGATGGCGGAGTCCTGTACGTACTTAAATTCCGCGTTTTTGTGTTTCCGTGTTTCCATGTTTTCATGTGTTTGTAAAAACGTTACTAATATTGTGTGGATGTGTAAAAGTATGGATGTATAAGACTGGATTGTAAGTGACAACTGAGTTTGGAAGCAGAGGCAAGAATCCTCCGCCCCATTTGGGGTAGAAGGTTGAGGGTTACCATAACTCAGACATTCATTGTCACCCGGTCATTTTTTTGATAAAGTCAGTATTAGGTCACTCTAGGTGCGAATAAACTGACTTCCAAAATTCACAAAAATGGGAATAAATAACAGTAAAACGGATCCAAGAGAAAGCCTAACGTGTAAAGATAGGAAATATGTACAACTTCAAAACCCTTCCAAACTAAAAAATGTAAACACGTGGATAACCAAATACGGTTTTGCTGGCCAGCTAAATTCGCAAAAATTAGTTCAACTTCGAAACGAAATAAAGGGTCGACAAAAAAGTAATATATCACAAATGGAAAAAGATGGATTTGACGACTTACTTTTTTGGCTAAACATGGCGTCTAAAAGAGAAAAAGGAGAGGAGAAAAATAAATACTTAACAAATAAACAAAAAGACGATGAACTTTTTGAAGAATACAGGGTTAGAATGACCGCTTGTTTTAAAGCAAACAGCGGATTGATTGAGGATGCCAATCCTCAGGGCCCTTATCAACAACAGTTGAAAAATGCCTTACATGCGAATTCGAGAGAACACATTAACAAATGGGTCGATAAACATTGGATAAACCTAGCAACTGGCGCTCTGGAGGAATATGTTAATCATGGCCTCCACGCAGAAAGAGTGTTAAGACAAAAAAAAAAGAAAATAGATGTCTTCCTCAACGAAGGAGCAGAAATTTACTATCAAGGCAGAGAGAGAGATCATTTTAGAGGATGCGGCAGAGGCCGTGGGAGAGTAAGATATGGTCGAAATTATAATGATAATACCCTCTGTTGGTGCTGTGGAGATAAAGGCCACATCGCACGTAACTGCCCTAAGAAAAATAACAGAGAATACGGACAAACAACCGCATGACTAAGCCAGCCTGCTTCCCAACTCAACAAATCCTCTTGTTTAAACATTACAGAGAATGAGGAAGTGGATTCAATTTACAGGAGATTCTGAGTTTTGACACAGAAAAAAACCTGAAATAACCTTGTCAGTAAATGGGAAAGAAATGAAATTTCTTTGCGATACAAAAGCATGTCGGGAAAAGATTCCAGGTTCCAAACTATCGGGGCATAAGGCAATAGTTAGATCTGCAAATGGGCAAATTACTTTTGCCATGGAACCTGAGCCTGTGTGGATTAGAGACCCACAGGGGAAAACTTGTAGAATGCCAATTTTCGAAGTCCCGGAATGCCCTGTGAATTTGTTGGGAAGAGATGGCTTATTCCAACTAGGACTTGTACTCATTCCATCATCAAATGGAAATATTGTAGTGAAATGAAAACATGAATTAAAAAGAGACGACCTCTATATGACACTGGAAAGCAGAGAGAATACATTCTATTACACAATCGATATCCCAGACAAACCACCGTTAAACATGGGAGAGGCCCTGTTGTCTGCAGCCTTGCAGTTTATCACACAAATAAAAGATTAAAAAAAAATGATGAGCTGCATATAACTCTGTGGTACATAAACATGCCAATGCCAGGCCCAGTATATGAAAACAAGTTACGACATGCGACACCTGATAACATTACTGTGGATTATCTGTACTCTGACAATGAAGCAAAAGTCGCGGCAGGAATTATTTTACCGGACAAATTAAAGGAACTGTATAAAAATACATGTGTCCCACATATTTCATTGTGCAAAGATTATGGGTCACAATGGAAACATGTGGGAACATTAGTGAAACAAGGACAGGAGACAAATGATTGGCGACAAATAGGAAACAAACTGGAATACAGTGCATCAACTGGTATAATCAGGAATGCGATGTTTTGGACAACGCAGGCTGATGAAGGGAGACACATGCATCCTGTATGATTAGACCAAATGATCCTCACTGAAATTGATGAAGAAATATTGACATAAGCAATGCTTTCTTTTCTATACCAATAGAAAAGAACAGTCAATTTTGGTTTGCATTTAAATTTTAGGGAAAAAATATACATTTACTAGATTACCACAAGGTTATTGTGAAAGTCCAACCATTTATTCACAAGTAATAATAACAAGCATGTCTAAATTCACTCCCCCAGGAGGGAGCCAAATTTTACTATATGTCGATGATGTGCTTTTGGCATCTCCAGATGGAGAGACATGCATCAAAGATTCATTGGCCTTACTGCGTCATCTAGCAGAGGAGGGACATAAAGTTAAGAAAAATAAATTGCAATGGTGTAATATTGATATCAATTGCTGTTTTTGCAGCCATTCTGACATTGCGTGGATGTTGTTGTATCCCATCCATTCGGGCTTTAATCAGTAGATTAATCACCACAGCCATAACCCCCATGGAGGAACCGTATGGAGCTAATGTATCCATTACTGTTTGATGATAAAGATAATGATGATGATGATGATTTTGCTTTAACTGATTTGTTTCCTGATCCAGATGATTATGATGTTTAAACTACAACATTCATGTATGACAAGTTTACTCTGAGTGTAAATGTATTTGTTTCATAAAAATGATTCTAGTTAAAAAATCGAAATGAAGTGACTGTAAAATGATATGAGAATTTGTGCAAATACATGATAAACAGGAGGGAAATGTTAGATATATTGTAGAAGTTATCATTTATTTGCTTAGCTTGCATTAGTATTATGGACAATTTTTAGAAAGAAAGATGTCTCGCCTTCAAGAAGATGACTCAGCAGGAATCATCAGAGAGAAGGACGTGGCCGGGACGTGGCAGGTGTTGGTCCCATGTTTTCACCTTGAAACCCTACCCTTAGTGTGTTGTGTCTTGTAGCTTAGTACGTTATGTCTTGTAAACTTAGAAACCTCCCTATTTTCAAATAAATGCAGGAGCGACGGGAGAGATTGTTTAGAGCGTGTTGAGAGGCTGTAATCTGAACAATCTCCCATGCGCCCTCCTCATGAGAAAAAGAAACCAGCGTCTTCATTCCTTTTGTGTCTATTTTTTATAATGTTGGGCAAGATAAATCCAACAGTCCCCTTGTCGCCTCCTGAGGCCACACGTGAGTACCAAACAGCCAAATAAACCAAATCTCCTTCCTGCGAAGAATAACGACACGACGCTCACCAATCCTAAATTTATGCATTTGTACGTGCAGCCTCGTGGGAGCGCCAAGGGTTCACGGCTCTCAGTCGAAAAACCTCTCTCTTTAAGAGACGAGGAAAAGAGAGAGAGCCATATCAAGCCTCCTTCAGAGCCCCTTGTAGCAAATCACCCAAGGGGACCCTGACCCGGATGGCAAAACATACAGAACAGAATCATACAATCATCGAAATAAATGAACAAAAACAGAGTATCCCACAAAGAAAAGAACTGTGGAGGCAAACATATCAAAATACACAAATGAAAATAGAAAAAAATCATAAAGGTGGGCTCCCTTCGTAGGGTCTACAGTTCGTGTCATTGATGAAGAAATTCAGAACCCTTCCGCTCAGGGCCCGCTGTCCACAATCACAGTCCATGAACAAGTCCCAGAGTCTAGGTTCATACAAGCGGGACCCCACACAGCTCCAGGACACTCCTGGAAAAACAAAAACACCTGCCAGTATTTTGCAACAAAATCAAACATAATACTACACCTGGCGGCACGGTGGCCGACTGGTTAGAGCGTCAGCCTCACAGTTCTGAGGACCCGGATTCATTCCCCGGCCCCGCCTTTGTGGAGTTTGCATGTTCTCCCCGTGCCTGCGTGGGTTTTCTCCGGGCACTCCGGTTTCCTCCCACATCCCAAAAACATGCATTAATTGGAGACTCTAAATTGCCCGTAGGCATGACTGTGAGTGCGAATGGTTGTTTGTTTCTATGTGCCCTGCGATTGGCTGACAACCAGTTCAGGGTGTACCCTGGCTCCTGCCCGATGACAGCTGGGATAGGCTCCAGCACGCCCGCGGCCCTAGTGAGGAGAAGCGGCTCAGAAAATGGATGGATGGATGAATACTACACCTTGTCAAATGGATATCTAACAGTACAACATATGGAGTGCAGTCATGTCCACACACCTGGAGCAGACACAGTTGGGGGAGTTGTTTAATCCGTAAGTGCTAATACCCCTCTTGCATCGCTTTATGCCTCCAAACCACTGCGGACATGACTCCTGCGCGTGCCACCGCTGAATATTATTTTTTGAAACAAAATAGGAATGAATCTGAGTAAAGAAAATGACCTTCCACTTAAAAACCATCCACAAAAGTTCCCATTAGATATGCATCTAGTACCGTGGGCTCCATTGATACCACGTCACCATTAGTCTCACCCCCCCTTTAATACTAGAAATTGTACTTCGTCTCCCGGGATCACAACACCAACCCAACATGTCCTTTGCACACGTGAGCAGCAAGGTGCAGAAGCAAAACATCACACACAAAGCCAATACAAGCGCTGCTACAATTTGTACTAATACTGCACCCATAGGCCCAAACCTATCCTGTAAACAGGTATTGGCAGAGCCGCCTGCTTCAGCCGAAGGGCCAAAAGCATCTCTAATGACCTTTAACGCTTCCGCTATTCTGGTGATATTATCTGCGTTGTCTGGTATCAAAGTGTAACAAGCATCTCCTGTCAAAGTCAGAGAAACACACCAACCACCCTACCTGGCTAAAATGTAGTCCGGACACAATGTGGTGTGTCTGAGCAAAGTGAGTTGATGGCTTCTCTGTGTATTCAACAAAAGCTTGAATCCTTCAATCGTTTCATTAGCAAAACCCTGCAAAGTGTACGTTATATTATCAGTGTGATCAGCCAAAAGTGTCATTCCATAGCATGGAAAACTCCAATGCCTTCCATTTAGTTTGACGGTTCTTTTTAAATCTCCTCACTCACTTTACTCCTTCTTGTGACCCCACTGGGCCGAAAAAATAGTCCTTGTCCCTTTCAATTGAGACTAGTCCAGTCTCAGATCTCATGCCGGCTGTGTGTTCACCTTGAGAGGTCAGGCCAGCAGGTTTCCTTTTGACATCAGACTTTACAGGATCTTTATTCCGTCTACTGCCTTGAGAGGAAACAATACTTCCTGTAATAGTTATCCCTTTAGAGGGGGGCTCTAACTCCTCCTTTGTCTTCTACCAGGTCGACTAACTGGGTATTATAGGTTAGCTTTACCCATTTAGTAAGGTCACCTCTACTATTCGATAACAGTCTGATACAAGAACCTGTGTATGATCCCCAGTCAGTGGTTTGGACACGCTGTATGAATACTGCACAGTCACCTTTGACCTCAAACCTCCTCAAATTATTAAACAACAAGAAATTATCATCTAAAGTTAACCTCGGCAGATCAAGTTTTTTCCCATGATTATCTTTCCACTCAGCCCCATGTTTACAAAGAACAGTATCATATTGCGGGCACCCACACGGCAGTGAAATGGAGTTCCCTTCCATTGGTTTTACCCTATCAACAAAAGTCCACAACTAGTTCCCGCATCTGCGCATTGGGTGTTGGAATGTAACCTGGAGGTCATCACCCCTCTCCTGACATTGTCTTTCAGACCTATGGTGCGTCTACCTTGCCATCCATCCATTTTCTGAGCCGCTTCTCCTCACAAGGGTCGCAGGAGTGCTGGAGCCTATCCCAGCTATCATCGGGCAGGAGGCGGGGTACACCCTGAACTGGTTGCCAGCCAATTGCAGGGCACATAGAAACACACAACCATTCGCACTCACATCAGAATCAGAATCAGAATCATCTTTATTTGCCAAGTATGTCCAAAACACACAAGGAATTTGTCTCCGGTAGTTGGAGCCGCTCTAGTACAACAGACAGTCAATTTACAGAACACTTTGGAGACATAAAGACATGGACAAAAACAATTGTGCAAAAAGATGCAGAGTCCTCTAGCACTTAGAGCAGTTCGAATGACTAATATTGCAATAGTCCGGTGCAATGACCATTGTGGAAAGGGCGCCGAGACTTCAAGGAGTGTATGCGGTTTAAAGTGACGAGTAGTGCGATCATCTGGGACAATGATGGTTGTGCAAATGTTACAGATACTCCTCAATCAGTGTGCAAATGGAGCATATGCTACTCTGGCATGAGTGGCCAGTATATGCAAATAGTGCAGCATGGCGAGACAAATACAGTGAGTGCACGAGTAATACATAATTGGCCCCACAGAAATGTGACAACGAACTCAAGTCAAAAAAATTCCAGCTTGTTGTAATGGAATTATAGGTTAGGTGTTTAAGAAGTTGATCGCAAGAGGGAAGAAGCTGTTGGAATGTCTACTAGTTCTAGTTTGCGTTGATCAGTAGCGCCGACCTGAGGGAAGAAGCTGGAAGAGCTGGTGACCGGGGTGCGGAGGGTCCGAGAGGATTTTGCATGCCCTTGTCTTAGTTCTGGCAGCGTGCAAGTCCTCAATGGTGTGTAGGGGGGTACCGACAATCCTTTCAGCAGTTTTGATTGTCCGTTGCAGTCGGAGTTTGTCCTTTTTTGTAGCAGCACCAAACCAGACTGTGATGGAAGAACACAGGACTGATTCGATGACCGCTGTGTAGAACTGGCTCAGCAGCTCCGGTGGCAGGCCGTGCTTTCTCAGAAGCCGCAGGAAGTACATCCTCTGTTGGGACTTTTTGAGGACGGAGTTGATGTTTGTCGCCCACTCAAGGTCCTGAGAGATTGTAATTCCCAGGAACTTGAAGGTCTTGACGGTTGACACAAGGCAGCTGGACAACGTGAGGGGCAGCTGTGGCGAAGGACGCCTCCTGAAGTCCACGATCATCTCTACCGTCTTGAGCGTGTTCAGCTCCAGGTTGTGTCGGCCGCACCACAGCTCCAGCCGCTCCGCTTCCTGTCGATATGCAGACTCGTCACCGTCCTTGATGAGGCCGATGACAGTGGTGTCATCTGCAAACTTCAGGAGCTTGACAGTCGGGTTCGCTGAGGTGCAGTCGTTCGTGTAGAGAGAGAAGAGCAGCGGAGAGAGGACACAACCTTGGGGCGCCCCAGTGCTGATGCTGCGTGTGGATGAGGTGGCCTCCCCCAGCCTGACCTGCTGTGTCCTGCCCGTCAGAAAGCTGTAAATCCACTGGCAGATGGCAAGTGAAACGCTGAGCTGGAGAAGCTTGGTTGAAAGGAGTTCAGGGATGATGGTGTTGAACGCTGAGCTGAAGTCCACGAACAGGATCCTCGCGTAGGTCCCTGCACTGTCGAGGTGTTCTAGGATGAAGTGCAGTCCCATGTTGACTGCATCATCCGCAGACCTGTTCGCTTGGTAGGCAAACTGCAGGGGGTCCAGCAGGGGACCTGTGACACTCTCGAGGTGGTCCAGCACGAGACGTTCAAAGGACTTCATGACCACAGATGTCAAAGCGACAGGCCTGTAGTCATTCAGACCAGAGATTGCAGGTTTCTTGGGGACTGGAATGATGGTGGAGCGTTTGAAACAGGATGGAACTTCGCACATTTCCAAAGATCCGTTGAAGATCTAAGTGAAGACTGGAGCGAGCTGGTCCGCGCAGACTTTGAGGCAGGATGGGGACACATGGTCCGGTCCTGCCGCTTTGTTAATCTTCTGTTGTTTGAAGATGCGTCTCACATCCTGTTCATGGATGGTTAATGCAGAAGTCAGAGGTGTGGTTGTGGTCGCGGGTGCGGCCGGGTGGGTGTGTGGAGTGAAACTGTCCTTTTCAAATCTGCAATAGAAGGTATTCAAGTCGTTGGCTAGTGTGCTATTGTTCTCAGCTTGGGGGGATCGTCGCTTGTAATTAGTCAGCGATTGGAACACTTCACACTTACGGGCAATTTAGAGTCTTCAATTAACCTACCATGCATGTTTTTTGGCATGTGGGAGGAAACCGGAGTGCCCGGAGAAAACCCACTCAGGCAGAGAGAGAACATGCAAACACACTGTCGGGACTGGGGATTGAACCCCGGTCCTCAGCCTGTGAGGCAGACGCTCTTAGGAGTCGTCCACCGTGCCACCACCTCCCTGTAATATAGTCAATTTGTTCCAGCCCATATGGTGCCCAAACCCCTATTCTTTCATACTTTTTCGCTTTACACCCCCCTTGCGTCATGGGCTGGCGACACTATGAGACACTCCTGATTTCTGCCCAATCCGGTGGAGTCTTGGCACGCTCCCCTACATCAACACTGTCACGCTGCATCCTCCTGGGCATCCTGAAAAATAAAGTTACGTCCACAAATCAAGAGTCTTCCCCGCGTCATCATGGACATAGTCACAATGGTCTTCCTCTCATCTCCACCGCCTTTGAGTTCCTGAAGGGAGCCAAGATTTTCACCAAACTGGACTTAAGAAATGTGTATCATCTCGTCAGGATAAGGGAGGGAGATGAATGGAAAACAGCATTCAACACACCAACGGGACATTGAGTATTTGGTAATGCCTTTTGGACTTACTAACGCTCCAGCTGTTTTCCAAAACCTTGTCAAGATGTCCTCCGTGACATGTTGAATGTTTTTGTTTTTGTCAATTTGGACAACATTTTGATATTCTCCCCGGATGAGGAGACTCACATTATTCATGTCCGCTCTGTATTGCAGCGGTTACTGCAGAATCAACTATATGTCAAGGCTAAGAAATGTGAGTTCCACAAGCCGTCCGTTTCTTTTCTGGGTTTCGTCCTGGCTCAAGGTGAAGTCAAAATGCACCCTTGCAAAGTCGATGCCATTATTAATTGGCCTACTCCCACGTCACGCAAAGATGTACAAAGGTTCTTAGGGTTCGCAAACTTCTACAGAAAATTCATCAGAAATTTCAGTTCTATAGCCTCTCCTTTGCATGATCTTACCTCGCCACACAAACCTTTTGTATGGAACCCGCATTGTCACAGCTTTTCAAAAACTTAAATCGAGCTTTACCTCCGCTCCCATCCTTACTTTGCCAGATCTCAAACAGCAGTTTGTGGTAGAAGTCGATGCGTCTGATGCCAGAATAGGAGCAGTGCTCTCCCAGAAATCTCTCAAGGATGATAAATTACATCCTTGTGCTTTTCTTTCCAAAAAACTGACCCCAGCTGAGAAAAATTTACATTGGTGACCGTGAACTGCTGGCAGTCAAGGTGGCTTTGATGGAGTGGAGGCACTGGCTAGAGGGGGCACAGACTCCGTTTTTAGTATGGACAGATCACAAGAACCTTGAGTATATTAAAACTGCTAAAAGATTAAATACTAGGCAGGCTAGATGGGCTCTGTTCTTCACTAGATTTAATTTCATGTTATCCTACCGACCTGGTTCTAAAAATGGTAAGCCAGATGCTTTGTCACGTATTTTCTGCGAAGAGAATTATTTGTCCGACCCTAAGACTATTTTGCCCAAGTCATGTTTCATTTCCGCTTTTGTTTGGGACATTGAAACTGCGGTTAAAGGGGCTCTGAAAAACACTCTTAGCCCTGAAGATTGCCCTGAAAACAGGCTTTATGTGGTTCCGACCTTAAGGGGAAGAGTCATCCACTGGGCTCACATGAACCGAACAGTATGTCACCCAGGCGTTGCCAAGACTCAATCAGTGGTCGAACAGCGGTTTTGGTGGCCTAATGTTAGGAGACCGAGGTCGATTACGTCAACGCTTGCCAGGTATGTGCTGCTAACAAATCCTCTCGTCAACGTCCTTCTGGGGAGTTGCGACCCCTGCCAATACCACAACGTCCTTGGTCAGACATTTCTGGAGACTTTGTGACAGGATTACCGGCCTCAAAAGGAAATACCACAATTCTCACAGTTGTTGAGAGGTTCTCTAAAAGGGCTCACTTCATTGCACTCCCGAAACTCCCCTCAGCTAAAGATACTGCAGAGTTAATGATCAATCATGTATTCAAATTCCATGGTTTCGCCAAGAATGTGGTGTCTGATAGGGGTCCCCAATTCATTTAGCAATTTTGGAAGGAGTTTTGCAATCTCATAGGTGCTACCGTTAGTCTGTCATCTGGGTTTCATCCTGAAACCAACGGCCAAACCGAGAGGCTGAACCAGGACCTGGAGACTGGGCTCCGATGTCTCGCTTCACAGGAGCCGCGATCCTGGTCTCAGAAACTGGTTTGGGTCGAATTCTCCCACAATTCCCTCCCCTCTGCATCCACTGGTGTATCGCCTTTTCACGTTGTGCATGGTTACCAACCATCTCTGTTTCCTGCCATAGCCCCAGAGTCCACAGTTCCAGCGGCACTGACTTTGGTGAGATGCTGCAGGAGGACCTGGGAGCGAGCCCGCCAGATGCTGCTGCGCCAGGGGCGGTCCTACAAAGCCGCTGCTGACCGTCAGAGGACACCAGCCCCGAACTACAAAGTGGGTCAGCGAGTTTGGCTCTCGACCAAACATATTCCACTCCGGGTGGAGTCAAAGAAGCTCGCGACCAGTTTCGTTGGGCCCTTCCCCATCACAAAGATCATCAACCCTGTCACCGTGAAGCTGAGGCTCCCAAGGTCAATGCGGATCTACCCTGCTTTTCACATCAGCCTACTCAAGCAAGCCCGGGAGTCCCCTCTGGTCCCGCCTTCCAGGCCCCCTCCTCCCTCCCGGTTTGTGGATGGGGGCCCTGTCTTCTCTGTGAAGCGGCTGTTGTCGTCTCGTCGGAGGGGGAGGGGATTTCAATATCTGGTGGACTGGGAGGGCTATGGGCCTGAGGAACATTCATGGGTGCCGTCTGCGTTTATCATGGATGATTCGCTCATTCGGGACTTCCACGTTGCGCATCCTGGGGCCGTCTGGGGCCGGCCGTTAAGGGGGGGGGATTACTGTCATTTGTGTGTGTTCCGGGTTTTGTCTTCTCCCCTGTTTCACACACACCTGCTCCTGTGAGCATCTTCACCACCTGTGCCTCGTTCACCCTAGTTACCTATTGTATTTAACCTCGTGTCTCATTCCCTCTCGTCGCCAGTTCGTTGTACCTTGTTGTCGCGTTCCAGCATTCCTTGTTTCCACGTCACAGACTCTCAGTAAGATTTGACCCTGTTCCGATAATCGACCTCGCCTCTTTGCCTCATGTTTTTGGATACTGTTGCCTATCTTGGATTGCCTGCCTGTGTACCGACCTATGCCCGTATATTAACCTCTCTTTTTGGAAACTGTCCATTTGTTTTGGAGTCGTGCATTTTTGGGTCCTATCCTCTGTTCCGTTCATGACAGACTCGTACTTCCCAACCAACCCCTTTGGAAGCATTTGTGTGCTTACCCAATTCGTGGATCTAAATTTGTAATTTCCGAATTATGAAACTTGTTTTCCTCCTGAGGCTTCTTTAACGCAATTAATATCCAACTTCCCTCATTCCTGTTTGGGCAAACAGCCGACTCATCCCCTGCCATCACGTAACTAGTATTTGAACGTTGATCGGTTTGAAATAACTAGTACAATCACTACACTAGGTCTTCCTCCTCAGTAACGCGATATTCCTGCTGGATTGACGATTTAAAAATAGCTCTGGTACCGAATGATTTCTTATTACTATTCGAGTGTAAAAGAAGCGGCTTGCTTGTATTTCGGTCAACTACCCCCACGTCACTGCGCATAATCTTCCCCAGGTACCTTTACAAGTCTACAGGTGTCCTTCATTGCTTTCGCTAATATTCCATAACTAACTGTTTGCCTATGTCTCCTAATTCCGAATATTACATCTGCCAAATCCTCAAATCAAGTCACCCTCTACCACTACAGACCAGGACTCTATCCATTGCATTAATTAATCGATCCTATTGTAAATTTCTCCATGTACTTGGCAATGCCCCCCTTTGTAGCCCACTTTTTATTACTCCAGCACAAAGTCAGGAGGGTTGACCCCTTAAAGGCCCAAATACCACACCTCTACATAACTCGACAACTTCTGTATTTTAGTTCTCCTAGTCAGCCAGCAATAGAGGTAGGGTAGATGGTCTTGGTCCATCGATATTTACATGTGCACCGTTGGATGCTTAGTGAGGCATTTTCTGACAAACTACTAGCAGACTCTTTAACCAATGGTAGGTGAAATCAATAGGAGGTTTGCTCTTTTCTGACCTCTCTCTTCCAACCCCTACCGAAGTTTTCTGAGGACTGCATGACCTCATACTCCCATAATGGCAAAAATATTTCTTGCCATAATTTCTCCCACAATCCTATCTAGTGACTCTGCCAACCCCACTGACTCGGGAGACGTCTGACTCTTAAGTAAAATTTAACCATCCTTATACTGAAAACTCCTAAATATATGTACTGCATAGCCTTTACCATGTATTGCTGTTCAAGGACAGGTGACCTGTTTAATACCAATTACCAAATTACTTCAAGTGTGTCCCCACCATTTTCCGACGAGCCACTGAGCACCCACCGACTCCGATCTCAGCCACACAGCATCCTTGATGGCTTTGAGTTGTGTCCACTTTGTCCCCCACTGAAACAGACTTTTCATCATATTGTTCCAATCCGCTTAGTAAACGTTGAGACACAGGACCATTCAGCTGCTCTTTGTTTTTCCAGTTTTCACCATCTCCACCACAAAGTACTTTCCTTGGCTCTCTTTCTGTCATGAGAAACATCCTTCATATAGATGCAATCATCACGGTTGAAGAATCTCTCTCAGTGACTCGTGACAAATAGTAACAGTTGTGCCCCCCTTCCTGGCTGCACAGCATTACTTTAGTCTCTGTTATACTGTCGCGGATGTTCTTCCCTCGCATGGCAAAGCCGAAACCGGCGACAGACCAGCGGCTGTAACAGAATATGAGAGGGGACACACTGGGTTTTCAATAAATTCACGCTAACACTACCGAGCCTCCCATCGTCACCTGTTCAGTAAACGGCGTTTCTGTCGTAGCTTCTAAGTCTAACTAACCTTTGTTCTTGCCCTCCATTTTACAGTTGTCCCTAATTTGCAACCTTCCTAACCCCCGTCTCTTACGCTCAGGCGTAAACTCCGCCTATCGTGAACCTCGCACACACACCAGTCATAAAGCTGGCCCCCTTGCTGGGATGCCTGTGTCCTGTCATAAACACTTTAGTGCAAGTTCCCGGCGATTTTAGGGCTCCGGGGCACAGCAGGACATCCCAGATTATTTCGTCAGCTATTTCTTCAAGAAGCCTAACTAGTCATTATTAATCTATATATTGTGCTTTACTATTAACCTTTAGTGTATTATAACTTTATGTCCCACATGATCAACGCCTTGACTAAGCCTCCCCAACCACTGTAATGAACCAGTCCCAAATAACTGTAGCAACAATGTTATCTTATTTTTAGAAAACTAAGAATACGAACCCTGATAAATTTGTCCCTTTTGCTCAAAAAGTAGCTCTCTGCTTGTCCCCAAATTATGGTATCGGCCTGACGTAGGAGACAGAATGCAAATAAATAAACCTCCGTAAAATTTACTTGTCCGACAGATGGACAGATTCTATTTGTCCTCCCTGCTCTAATGCTGAATCTGGGGAGACAATCAAACAGATTAACCCTCATACCAAATAGCGTAGTCATTCTCAAAGACATGTCCTCCTCATACCTTCCCTTGTACACGATGCAAATTAGGCATGGTCTTATGTCGTATGCAGCTGGTCATTATAAACACCCTAACTCCCACTAGTAAGTAAATAGCAACTCAACTTGACACATCCGCCCACTGCTGTGAATGGAAAGGATTGCATTCACTATACTGTATTAATATTCATTACACTGTATCAATTTAATATTGTAAGGGGGTCTTTAACCGACTGGTGTCCCTTGCGTAAATTTCTTAATCCGGTTTGCCACAAACAGGAACTTCGATGTATGTCTACTGACGATGATCACCGACTTTCTTTATATTCCCAAATTTTCATGTAGCATAGACTGGTAGACGGCCTAATATAATCCCGAATGTGCTTTTATATTTCCACACGCTTTTCCCTCATTACTTGCTTTATTATCCTTCATTACCGTCTTCCCGCCGCTTACTCGTGTGTCACTCTGTAACCCGAAAAATGACTCCCTCTGACGTGCAAGTTAACACATTTTTCTTTATTTTGCAACATATGGTAAAGCTCCTCTTCAAGGAACCAGCAAGAACAGCACCACCGTAAGAGTTAGTTTACTTCTCACTATCCTCTATCATCTCAAGTGCTCTCTCAGCAATAAATTTCCCCCCTCCAATTTCCATTACCAATCCTCTCTCAATTTATCACTACTAAACTGAGCTCACCGCCAAGCCCTTTACAAACTTTCTAACGTCATTGTCATCACACGAGTCAGATATTAAACTTCTGTGCGTTTTACTGTCAATCCCTTCGGCACTACATGAAAGTAATTCTGTAAGCCCTAACTATTGTCTTTGCATTCCTCCTTTCGGACCTTCAAAAACTCCTTTACACCAGGCAACTTCCCTCCTTTACATACAGTTGAACATATTTATTGCTGCTACCGCCGTCTCTCCGCACACACTCAATAAAATCCCGCACATACACTCCTCGTGATTCACTCGTAACACACTAAAATACATTCTCATCCACTTCTTACTTTTCACCTCATGTTCATACCATACCATCCCAACCAGCACTTTGTACGCCATTCATTCAAACTCCACGTGCAGCCCGAAGTGGGCCAGAACCGCCTCGATTTGCAGCGGTCCTCTTCGCTCAGGTTTTAACGGCACCATAACACATGCGCGACTCCACCAATTCAACAGCCGCCTTTATTCATACAGTGAAGCGTTTATGCCAACAAATACATCCGGTGTCGTGTCTAGCCTGCTTCTCCGGGGACACTGGCCCGCTGCGTTAACCCGGAAGTAGAACAGCACGACGCAATCCTGACGTGATCACGCCCGCCCGGCACACGTGTTTTTTTATCATCCAGAATATCGCGTGCCTACCTATGTATACACACAATATGTATACCTTATTTATATATGTTATAAAGATAATGGGTACCCTTTAGAGCGCTTTATAGATGTCTACATATATATTAATATAATTATATTCATCATAGTTCTAGGGTTTTCTTTATATTGTGTACACAATTAATAGGTTGTATCACACAGAATATTCGTATCACACACACTTAGTCCACGGGTCTTTTTCCAGATCTCCTGCGAGTCTCTTCTGTTCCCAAATAGAGCTCACCTGGTCTGTTACTTAATTTGCTCACACTCGATGACGTCCGGCCTCAGATTAGTGGAAATAAATACCGACCAGGAGTCAAACCCTCAAATTTTACCACACAGGAATTACCAACACAGACACACAGGCTCACCCACACCAGCCGTTTCAATGCGGCACACAAGCCACTCATGTAAGCGCCGCGCGGCCGCCAGATTCAAACAGTGAGGAAACGCTCACCTTCGAGCCGGCATGAAATCTGAAGTGGCCCCGTGTCGCCATCGCCCGGAAGTGCAGCAAAGACTCCTGTTCGTGATGCCACTTTGAGGTGGATTTTTTCGCCTGTGGTTCCGAGTCAGAGGTCACCCGGGAGAACTCCGACGTCCGTCGGGCATGGGATGAATGAAGACTCCGAGACACTTGGTGTTTGAGCTAATTCAATTTATTGAACAAGCCTTAGTGTCATAACAGGTGCTTACATTTCCAGAACAACGAAAAAGCCCCCGAAAATCCCTGGATCTCACTTTCTAAAGGTTTAATTCTCTGGGTGTGGAATTACCCCTCCCTGGGTGCATCCGGCAGATGGCCGTTCATCATGACCATATTTGGAATCACACCCACCTGCTGGTGCCTCACCTTCTAGCTACGCTCACACCCGGTTCCCTCATCTTGTAAGATGCAAAACAATCCTCTTTGCAGACCGGGACGCCTGTTGTGAACCCAAGACATGTTACTATCTGGGTGGAGAAGGAAAACCCTAATAAACGTACAAATGGTTGAAGAAAGTTCTTTGATGAAGAACTACAAAGAAAAGATGGTTGGCTTGAATACAGATCTCCAAACATTTGGCCCTTGCAAAGGAACTCTGATTGTGGTACTACTGAAATATACGACAAAAGCCTAAGAATTTAGTTGGAAAGCAGGCTGTGTGAAGTGATGAGAGAAAAGAAAAAAAGTGTACAGCAGGTGCTGGGAAGCATTTTTAACCGATAAAAACTGCAAATGTGTGTAAAAGTCCAACCAAAGCTTTGGGATTCAAAACAACTGCCTGTAACTAGTGTAAAGTGGAGAGTTCTAGCCGAGAAAGCCTGAGCGTTGACTTGGAAAGCAGCCTGTGTGATGTTATAAGTGAAAAGACAAAAAGTGCACAGCAGGCGCTGGGAAGCATTTTAAGCGATAGAAACTGCAAATGTGTGTAAAAGTCCAACCAAAGCTTTGGGATTTAAACCACTGCCTGTAACTAGGATAAAGGGGAGAATTCTAGCCTCGACAGCCTGAGAATTTACTTGGAAAGCATCCTGTGTGAAGTTAAGAGTGAAAAGAAAAAAAGTGGACAGCAGGCGTTGGGAAGCATTTTTAAGCGATAAAAACTGCGAATGTGTGTAAAAATCCAACGAAAGCTTTGGGATTCAAACCATTGCCTGTAACTACTATAAAGGGGAGAGTTCTAGCCGAGAAAGCATGAGAATTTACTTGGACAATAGCCTGTGTGAAGGTATGAGTGAAAAGAAAAAAAGTGGACAGTAGGCGCTGGGAAGCATTTTTAAGCGATAAAAACTGTAAATGTGTGTAAAAATCCAACGAAAGCTTTGGGATTCAAACCATTGTCTGTAACTACTATAAAGGGGAGAGTTCTATCTGAGAAAGCATGAGAATTTACTTGGAAAGCAGCCTGCGTGAAGTTATGAGTGAAACTAAAAAAAGTGAACAGTAGGCGCTGGGAAGCATTTTTAAGCGATAAAAACTGCAAATGTGTATAAAAGTCCAACCAAAGCTTTGGGATTTAAACCACTGCCTGTAACTAGTATAAAGGGGAGAGTTCTAGCCGAGAAAGCATGAGAATTTACTTGGAAAGCAGCCTGTGTGAAGTTATGAGTGAAAAGAAACAAATGTGTACAGCAGGCGCTTGGAAGCATTTTTAAGCGATAAAAACTGCAAATGTGTGTAAAAGTCCAACCAAAGATTTGGGATTTAAACCACTGCCTGTAACTAGTATAAAGGGGAGAGTTCTACCCTTGAATGAATGAGAATTTACTTGGACAGTAGCCTGTGTGAAGTTATGAGTGAAAAGAAAAAAAGTGGACAGCAGGCACTGGGAAGCATTTTTCAGCGATAAAAACACCAAACGTGTGTAAAGGTCCAACCAAAGCCTGTAACTAGTGTAAAGGGGAGAATTCTAGCCTGAGACTTTACTTGGAAAGCATCCTGTGTGAAGTTATGAGGTAAAAGAAAAAAAGTGTACAACAGGCGTTGGGAAGCATTTTTAAGCGATAAAAACTGCAAATGTGTGTAAAAGTCCAACGAAAGCTTTGAGATTCAAACCACTGCCTGTAACTTCTATTAAGGGGAGAGTTCTACCCTAGAATGCATGATAATTTACTGGGAAAGCAGCCTGTGTGAAGTTATGAGTGAAAAGAAAAAAAGTGTACAGCAGGTGCTGGGAAGCATTTTAAGCGATAAAAACTGCAAATGTGTGTAAAAGTCCAACCAAAGCTTTGGGATTCAAACCACATTGTAGTGACAACTAGTATAAAGGGGAGAGTTCTACTCTGAAATGCAAGAGATTTTACTTGGAAAGCATTTTGTGTGAAGTTATGAGTGAAAAGAAAAAAAGTGCACAGCAGCCTGTCCCATAGCCTGAGCGATTACTCCGTTTGACTATTTTCATCATGCAACGTGCACAAATAATCACGACAGTTTGTTTTACGATACGACACGTCTACAAATCATGCATCCTGGAGACAAAAACGTGGAGAATTGATAGCTATATGAATTGGATCGATTTTTTTTTTTGTACTTTTATTTATAGACAGTAGTGGTCAAACAATATACTGTAATTTTCAGACAATGTGATGTGTATAATGTTGATTTTTTTTTTTTTTGCGTTTTTTTTTTACCTTTCCTTATCGCAACAACATAAATATTTTGTGGTAATTATGCATATCTCCATAAATTGCAGCTGGTGCAAACAGCAGCAGATGCACTCTCACACTTGTTGGCAAGAAAGGTAAAAAAAACTATTTTTCTCCACACGGCAGCAATAATGTTTCATTTGTATGATAATTGTTTAGTTTTTATCATTTACAGGAGGTGCATCAAGCAGTGGTGCTGCTGGTCATGGCTGGTTGTCTGCTGACTGGGATCCCACAAAAGTCCCACATGCACACACCAACACACGCACACACACACATGCGCATGAACACACACACACTGCTGTAGATATTTCAAAGTTAATGCATCATCAATTTGAAAATGCATGTGTTATTCTTGTAAATAACTGGTACGCTGCAATAAAAATACCCTTTTTGTGTCGTTTATGTTGTTATATAATGGAAAATATTATTTAGCTATTTGAGCTATCACAAAAGCAAAATAAATTTGCATCAAAGTGAATGTTTTTGTTTCACCAAAATCCCGTTTTCTCCGTTTCTTTCTTGGAAACAGGTATGTTCAAGAAACTTACCTATGTTCAACTGCTGTTTACTAAAGAACGGTAAAAGGTAGAAATGTAATTTTTCTCCTGATGAAAGAAGAGGGTTAAATGTTTCTTTGGTGGGTTCCATTGTTCTATAGCTATAGAACACAATTGTCTGTAGGCCTTCAAAAATCAGTCAAAATTGTCAAAAATGGCGGGGTCCCAATTTCTGAAAAATGGCAGAACCCATTTAATACAAAAAAACGTAGTTTTACGTCTTTTAAAATTTGATAACCTAATCCCAAAGACGTAGTTTTCCGTTTTTTTGCGTCATAGGCTTCAGAGGGGGCTGAGGTCACTCACCATAGGATGAGGCCTGAGAGCAATTTTAATGCCCATAAGAACGGACACTAGATGGCAGCAGTGCATCACACAACTTAGAATTTTGGTATAACTTACCTATGTTCTACCACTACTTACTAAAGAACGGGCGAAAAAAAGTGGAAACAAACTTTTTTTGTTTGAAAGATGGAAGTCTAATCTTTCTTTTGGTGGGCGCCATGTTTGTATAGCCATAGAACACAATATTCTGTGTGCCTTGAAAGATCGGTCGAAATCCTCTAAAATAGCTGTTTATCATTGATAAACACGTAGGACGCTAGAGCTGCTCCAGAATATGCCAGGAGCTGCCTAAAGGGTCGAGGCAGAAGTAGACGCAATAGCTCAAACACTAACAAACGAACAAATGCATTCATCTTCCGTTATGCTGCGGGGGCGGGAGTTCAATAAACGTACTGCCATGTGATTTGCGATTCTCCAGCGTTGTCACTCACTGCGGCGAATGACCAATGAGCAGCCAGCGTCAGGCAGCGCCGTGCGGGCGGGGGAGTGACCTAAGTGAATTGAGTGATTCGTTCAGTGAACTAGTGTACTGAGGAACTGAAGAGTGTTTCGTTCGCGATTCGTTCGTTGAGCTTTCTTCGTTTGTGATCCGCTAAGGAGCGATGTACTTGTACAATGAGTGATTCGTTTGCGCAAGGAACGACGTACTACGCAGTGAACGTACTCATGAGTAATTTTAACTGCAAGTCCTGACGTCCTCGCGGGGATAGCTTTCACGAGCTGACCTCGCTGCATGCATTTTCAAGCGTCACAAGAGAGCTTGTTGAGAGAGATGATAATTTAGCTTAAGTGTTTTTGTTGTTGTTATTTTTCTTAAATCTCCCCGCTTCTCGTAGTTCAAATACGTGGCAAGAGAAACAACGCATAGTCCTTCGGTGAATGTATTGAGTGAACGTGAACCTCAGGGATGGATCATGAATGATTTTGTGAAAAAGAACTGAACGATTCGGTGAACGAATCTTTTTAATGAACTGATTCGAATGAATGCCATTTTATATTTAGTACTGCACTCTTAAATTCTGGAGACTTTATACAGAATGGATACACTAAAGTAATAAGTTATACATAGTGCATATTGACCACTAACAAAAATAATCCCTATAAACACGTACAACGCCGTGGAACGAGAAACGGCAGCGGCAGCTGCAGTAGCTGGTCGAATTGGGGTGAGGCCTCTGCCCCGGAAGTGTCGCGACCTCATGCCGCTGCTGCGTAATACGCCAACCTTTTTTTTCCACCACAGATATGTATTGGTGGGTACAACACGCCCATTTTGAGCTCCGTGCCGACTGCGACGCTAAGCTAGGGAGGTCGGAGTCGTCCGTTCTCAAAGTATGTGTGTACGGCAAGAAAAGCAAAACACCACCGATGACGGAACTTTGTGCTGCATACGGTTGCGTAAAACGTCTTACAGTTACGACAAGGGAACAGGGAGTCCCTTTCACATGAAAAATATAGGATTTTTTTTTTTTTTTTGTATATTTAAGAACATGTTTATTGATAGCATACGCTTTGGCGTTGGAAAAAATACAGTAAATTTAATGAAAACTGAAAATAAGCAAGTGACGACTTAATTTCCGTGTCCGTGCATTACTTTCTATGGGAAAGTCGACCTCCCCAGCACGACCTTTATATAGGCACGTCGTTTAGCCGGTCTGCTGTATCTACAAACCTATATCTATGAGCAAAAAAAAAAACGGAATTCGAAAAGGGCTTCCGAGTGGGAAATCGGATTTCGGAGGGCGTTGCATTTGAAACTTCCGACGAGGAACTCGGATATTCCAACTTTCGAGTACGCAGGAACGAAGGTTGGTCACTATTTTTCAAGAGTCATTGTGGAATGTTTTGAGAGCACTTTAGGAGTAACACTTTGAACACAACGGCCAGGTTTGTCCCAATAGTGTTGCTGTACGACTTCCGCCGATGAACGCTTTGCTCCCACCGCATAAACATTGTATTCCGTTATTACTAATTATCATAGATATGGTCACAACATTGTCGATAGACACGAAATAGAAAAGGAACGGCAGTTTTTGCGGAGAAGTCTGAATTGGTAAATTTGCGCGGGAGGTCCAAAGTTAAAATGGCGGAACCATAGATGCGGAATGTTTTACGTCTGTATGCATTTTAGCATTCGTTGATCTATTTTACTACAATGCATTTTTGCTAGCTGGAGCTGACATACATGCCTGGATGCGTTCATGGTGATTGGAGAAAATACATTTTAAAGTCGTGCTCTCCGAATAAAAAATTCCGAGTGGATAGAACAGGTGTGTGTCTTCATTAAGCAGTCACTAACAGACGTGGGGTCGTATCACTTTTTTTTGTCTTACTGTGTTTTTTTTTTATTTTAATAACCGTTGTTTGTCCTCTTCTAGGTGGGATTTACTGTCTTACCAACACTACTCAACTGATGAGAGGAGGTTGAGCTGGCTTCCGGACCATCTGTCCCGAGACAACGAAACGAAGATGAACAGGAAAAAGGATAAAGGATTTGAGAGTCCACGACCCTTTAAATTATAAGTATTTTGTCTTTCTGCGTTCAATTAATGAGAGTTCAAGTAACACATGTATGCACTTTAGTTGACTAGAAGACAGCGCTATTTAATGAAGAACAGTACCGCATGTGGTTGTTTTATTAATGCCATGATGCCTTTTCTTTTACGACCCACCAGGTTGTGTGCATCAACAATATCAACTTCCAGAGGAAATCTGTAATTGTGAGTATAAATGTTGTTCACTAGGCTGAAATTTTTACCACATGCGGATCACAACATTATGAATAGTTGCACAACATACTGATATCCAACAATACTAGTATCAAATACTTTGGGGGTGTTAAAGTGGGGAAAAAGGAGTGATGACAAACGAGCATAACTAGATTTTATTTTATTTTTTGGCAACAATGTAAGAGCTTTCAAAACATACGAAACACGAAATTAGCACCAATTTAGTTGGAACCTTTTCAAAATTATTTCAATGAAGAACTGGGTTTATGTGCTCCAGTAAATCCTAAATTCCGCATGGCAATATGAAGTAGGATGCTGTAAATATTAGTAGCCTTAAATTAATGGTGAAGATGGGACCTTTATTTGTTTTACAAAGATTAAAATTAAGTAAGTTTACACAGCTATAAAGCTGTATATTTGTGGGCAATGGAGTTAACAGAGTTACGCTCTCTAAAATTTGCGTGGAGGAAATAACCTGTGGGAGGGGCCATAGGGGTCGGGTGCAGTGTGAGCTGGGCGGTGGCCGAAGGCGGGGACCTTGGCGATCCGATCCCCGGCTACAGAGGCTGGCTCTAGGGACGTGGAATGTCACCTCTCTGGCAGGGAAGGAGCTGGTGTGTGAGGTCGAGAAGTTCCGACTAGATATAGTCGGACTCGCCTCCACACACAGCTTGGGCTCTGGTACCAGTCCTCTCGAGATGGGTTGGACTCTCTTCCATTCTGGAGTTGCCCACGGTGAGAGGCGCCGAGCAGGTGTGGGTATACTTATTGCCCCCTGGCTCGGCGCCTGTACGTTGGGGTTCACCCCGGTGGACGAGAGGGTAGCCTCCCTCCGCCTTCGGGTGGGGGGACAGGTCCTGACTGTTGTTTGTGCCGATGCACCAAACAGCAGTTCAGAGTACCCACCCTTTTTGGAGTCCTTGGAGGGGGTGCTGGAGAGCGCTCCCGCTGGGGACTCCATTGTTCTGTTGGGGGACTTCAATGCTCACGTGGGCAATGACAGTGAGACCTGGAATGGCGTGATTGGGAGGAACGGCCCCCCCGATCAGAACCCGAGCGGTGTTCTGTTATTGGACTTCTGTGCTCGTCACGGATTGTCCATAACGAACACCATGTTCAAGCATAAGGGTGTCCACATGTTCACTTGGCACCAGGACACCCTTGGTCGCAGTTCGATGATCGAATTTGTGGTTGTGTCATCGGACTTGCGGCCGCATGTCTTGGACACTTGGGTGAAGAGAGGGGCGGAGCTGTCAACTGATCACCACCTGGTGGTGAGTTGGCTCCGATGGTGGGGGAAGATGCCGGTCCGACGTGGCAGGTCCAAACGTATTGTGAGGGTCTGCTGGGAGCGTCTGGCAGAATCCCCTGTCAGAAGGAGTTTCAACTCCCACCTCCGACAGAACTTTGCTCATGTTCCGGGGGAGGTGGGGGACATCTAGTCCGAGTGGACCATGTTCCAAGCCTCCATTGCTGAGGCGGCCGACCGGAGCTGTGGCCGTAAGGTGGTCGGTGCCTGTCGTGGCGGCAATCCCCGAACCCGTTGGTGGACACCAACGGTGAGGGATGCCATCAAGCTGAAGAAGGAGTCCTATTGGGCCTTTTTGGCCTGTGGGACTCCTGAGGCAGCTGATGGGTACCGGCTGGCCAAGCGGAATGCAGCTCTGGTGGTCGCTGAAGCAAAAACTCGGGTATGGGAGGAGTTCGGTGAGGCCATGGAGAAAGACTTCCGGACGGCTTCGAGGAAATTCTGGTACCACCATCCGACGTCTCAGGAGAGGAAAGCAGTGCACCACCAACACTGTGTATAGTGGGGATGGGGCGCCGCTGACCTCGACTCGGGACGTTGTGAGTCGGTGGGGAGAATACTTCGAAGACCTCCTCAATTCCACCGACACGCCTTCCCATGAGGAAGCATAGTGTGGGTTCTCTGAGGCGGGCTCTCCTATCTCTGGGTTTGAGGTCACCGAGGTAGTTAAAAAGCTCCTCGGTGGCAGGGCCCCGGGGGTGGATGAGCCCCCGGCGCCCGGAGTTCCTAAAGGCTCTGGATGTTGTGGGGCTGTCCTGGTTGACACGCCTCTGCAACGTCGTGTGGACATCGGGGACAGTGCCTCTGGATTGGCAGACTGGGGTGGTGGTCCCCCTTTTTAAGAAGGGGGACCGGAGGGTGTGTTCCAACTACAGGGGGATCACACTGCTCAGCCTCCCTGGTAAGGTCTATTCAGGGGTGCTGGAGAGGAGGGTCCGTCGGGAAGTCGAATCTCAGATTCAGGAGGAGCAGTGTGGTTTTCGTCCTGGCCGTGGAACATTGGACCAGCTCTACACCCTCGGCAGGGTCCTCGAGGGTGCGTGGGAGTTTGCCCAACCGGTCTACATGTGTTTTGTGGACTTGGAGAAGGCGTTCGACCGTGTCCCTCGGGGAGTCCTGTGGAGGGTGCTTCGGAAGTATGGAGTACCGAACCCCCTGATACGGGCTGTTCGGTCCCTGTACGACCGGAGTCAAGAGTTTGGTCCGCATATCCGGCAGTAAGTTGGACTCGTTCCCGGTGGGGGTTGGACTCCGCCAAGGCTGCTTTTTGTCGCCGATTCTGTTCATAACTTTTATGGACAGAATTTCTCGGCGCAGCCAAGGCGTAGAGGGGGTCCGGTTTGGTGGCCTCAGTATTGCATCTCTGCTTTTTGCTGATGATGTGGTTCTGTTGGCTTCATCAAGCCGTGAGCTCCAACTCTCACTGGAGTAGTTCGCAGCCGAGTGTGAAGCGGCTGGGATAAGAATCAGCACCTCCCAATCAGAGACCATGGTCCTCAGTCGGAAAAGGGTGGCATGCCCTCTCCAGGTCGGGGACGAGATCCTGCCCCAAGTGGAGGAGTTCAAGTATCTTGGGGTCTTGTTCACGAGTGAGGGAAGAATGGAACGGGAGATCGACAGGCGGATCGGTGCAGCATCTGCAGTGATACAGACTTTGTATCGGTCCGTTGTGGTAAAGAAGGAGCTAAGCCGGAAGGCGAAGCTCTCAATTTACCGGTCGATCTTCGTTCCTACCCTCCTCTATGGGCATGAGCTGTGGGTCGTGACCGAAAGAATGCGATCCCGGATACAAGCGGCCGCAATGAGTTTCCTCCGCAGGGTGTCCGGGCTCTCCCTTAGAGATAGGGTGAGAAGCTTGGTCATCCGGGAGGATCTCAGAGTGGAGCCGCTGCTCCTCCGCATTGAGAGGAGCCAGATGAGGTGGCTGGGGCATCTGATTCGGATGCCTCCCGGACGCCTCCCTGGTGAGGTGTTCAGGGCACGTCCCACCGGGAGGAGACCCCGGGGACGACCCAGGACACGCTGGAGAGACTACGTCCTTCGGCTGGCCTGGGAACGCCTCAGGATCCCCCTGGAAGAGCTGGATGAAGTGACTGGGGAGAGGGAAGTCTGGGCGTCCCTGCTAAAGCTACTGCCCCCACGACCCGAACCGGATAAGCGGTAGAAAATGGATGGATGGAAATAAAAGCGTCATGCTTGTGGTTCGGCGCTGCACTTTTGTTTCCATCCGTCCATTTTCTGCACCGCTTTATACTCACAAGGGTCGCGGGTGTGCTGGAGCCTATCCGAGCTGTCTTCGGACGAGAGGTGGGGTACTGATCGCGAGCCAATCACAGGGCACATATAAGCAAACAACCATTTGTGCACACATTCACACCTAAGGCCAATTTAGAGTCTCAAATCAACCTACCATCCATGTTTTTGGGATGTGGGAAGAAACCGGAGTGCCCAGAGAAAACCCACACAGGCACGGGGAGAACATGCAAAGTCCACACAGGCGGGGCCGGGATTTGAACCCCGGTCCTCAGAACTGTGAGGCAGATGTGCTAACCAGTCGTCCACTGTTCCGCCCACTTTTGTTTCACTTCCCATAATACTCTGTTCACAGCGTAATGCAAAAATCCTAATGACTGTACATATGTTTTTCCTAACATGGAGTGGTGTTTTCAAATGAAAATATTAACACAAAAAAGAGCACTAAGTATTTGCAGTGTCGTATGGTATGAGAAAACAAAGCGGTGGTATCGATTAGCGACACTTTCTCCACGCAGCTGAAGAAAGTTTATACAGTATATCGGTTACACAGGGTTCCTACGCAAGTATGGAAAAGTATGAAATTTTATTTCATAAATTTCCAGATCCTGAAAATGGAAAGTATTGTCAGGAAAAATATTAATGATTCCAAGACTGTTATAAGAGCTCTGTTTTTTAAAAACAAATCAATTTGAATATCTTAAAAAAAAAAAGAATATATATATATATATATATATATATATATATATATATATCACAGTTTATTTATTTATTTATTTTTTACCGTCCTTGGAAGCACAGCTACGTTTGTGTGAGAGCACAGTATTATACTATGGTCTTGGTGAATACTTGATTCTGATTGGCTCAGAAAATTCCATTGGTGTGCGTTATCAGGTGAAAATTACACCCTTCGAACGTCTCAAGTAGTTCCTGTCAAAAAATCATTACATTGTTCCAAATTCATGCACAGCACCCTTAGCCATTAGATTATACATTATGCACAAAGATTTCAACCTGACACAGTCAGATTTTCTGATAAGTCAACGTAAAGTACTCTGAGGACAGAAATTAGCAAATTAAAAACAATAATGAGTGATATAATCACATACTTTATTGGTGATTATAACACCTTGGATGACTGGGATACTGCTGAGGAATTGAGGTGAAAAATGAAAAGACAGAAGCAGCACAAAGACTTAACTCCGTAAGATTTAAATCAACTCACAGAGGAAGAGGAGGAAATCAACGTAAATAAAACAACAAAATAGGCGATTAAAAGGCCGAGACACTTCCTGACACAAAAACTGATAAATACAAATTGAAGACTTCCCCGTTGATGTTTTGAATGATACCCTGCGACAATTTTATGCCGCAGTCCAGTTGAGCTGGACCGCGTGCTTAAAAAAAACAACAGTTCAGTTGCGTAGGCACACTTTTCTCATTTCAGCGGTACATATAAGGTGTGTTCGGAAATTTAATTTGGCGCCCTGACGCTAATCTGAGAGTGTACACTCCCAACAGCGCTCTGAGTTTCCGATCGGTGTGGAGTGGAGCAGAGCGGATTTTTCCGAATGTACCCAAAATGTGCCTGAGCCACTGTTGAACTCTGGGTAACATGCACAATGCCAGTTTGTGGCGCTGTCAATGGGTTGAAAATAGACAAAACATTTCCCAAAACCTTTAGGTTTGTCCCATAGACATTTGTTTTTAACATTTCCTTGGCTCCCGAACAACATTGTAGGGTAGGAAAGTCAGTTTAAGCACATTTACGAGAAAATTAATAGTGCCAAAACAAACCTCCAACATATATACAGTGCCGTGAAAAGCATTGACCCGCTTCTCAAATTCTTATATTTTTGCATAGATTCCACACTTTAATGTTCAAGATCATCAAACAAATAAACATATCAGACAAATATAACCTCAGTGAACTTAAAATGCTGTTTTTAAATGGTGATTTGATTTATTCAGGAAAAAACTATTCTCAGTTACCTGGCTCAGTATGAAAAAGTACTGTATTTTCACGACCATAAGGCGCACTGAAAAGTCTTAAATTTTCTCAAAAATGGACGGGGCGACTTATAATGCGGCATTGTGTGTGCACCGAGTTCCAAAATCTATAAATGTTTTTGTGTGATGAGCGCTCCGCTTGACTGACTGGGAGCTTTTCCTGCCGACACGCTGCTTATACAGTGGAAAAGCGGACATGGCTGAGGACAGCATGCGGACGTAAAGGGGGAAGGGTGCGCGTGAAGGAGGATGCTAAAGGCACGCTCCCAGTAGGTATATTACGCCGGTCAAGCCAGCCTCCACTCGTAAAGTAGCAATCAAGCCAGCAGCCCCTAATTTTGTTCATACTAGGCATTACGGTAATAAGTCGCCAACTCGTGGCGAAAGCCACCTTCACTATAAAAGCTTCCCAATAATACGGACGTCAATGCTCTTTGGTTAAGAAATGCAACCAGCAAAGTTAATTGGAATCTTGAGATGCATTTAAAAAAAATAGTTTATTAGTTTTCGGAGACTTTTATTTTGAAATACAATATCAGATCTTCATCAAACCTCTTTTACTGGAGTCCTTGGTGGTCTGTCACACAGATCTGGACTTGTCTTGCAATACCAATGGGATTATGTTGGGGTGGCTTTGGCTCAGTAGGTAGAACAGGTTCGAATCCCTGCTACGACCGTCCGCGTGTCGAAGTGTCCTTGGGCAAGACACTGAACCCTAGTTTGCTCCCTGTGGGCCTGGCAGCGCCTCGCATGGCAGCAGTCGCCCATTAGTTTATGAATGTGTGTGAGAATGTGAGGCTTTGTATAGCGCTTTGGGCACTGTGATGATGTAGATAAAGTGCTATATAAGTGCAGTGCATTTACCATTTATTTTTTCCAAGATATCAAATAAACAAAATTTTTTAACGTATCTCAAGATTCAAATTAACTTTGGTGGTTGCATTCCTTAACCGAAGAGCACTGACGTCCATATTTTTGGGAAGCTTTTATTTTGAAGGTGGCTTTCGCTGCGAGTTGCCGACCTATTACCGTAATGCCTCGCATGAACAAAATTAGGTGCGGCTGGCTTGACTGCTACTTTATGAGTGGAGACTGGCTTGACCGCAGTCGAAAACGGCACCTACGAAGAGACACGCTTACAAAGCACATTTTAAACTGCAAGCTATCAGTTACGCGAGGGACATGGGAATCGAGCAGCCGCAAGAGAAATCAAGATGAACAAATCCATGGTTCGCAAGTGGAGGAAGCATGAAAAGGAGCTTCGCCAAGTCAAGAAGATGAAGCTGAGTTTCCGCGGAAAAAAAAAAGAAAAACAAAATGCGGAAACAAGGTGAGGTGGCCTTGTTTCCGTGTTTTGTGGTGGATTAATGAACTCCAACCGCTGGACGTTGGTGCAAACAGGGCGTTCAAAGTGAAGTTGCGAGCGGCGTGGGAGCCATGGATGACAGATGGCGAACACAGCTTTACTAAGACTTGGAGGCAGCGCCGGGCGAGTTACGCCACAATTTGTGAATGGATTGTGGATGCTTGGGCTAACGTGTCTGCTTGCACTATTGTTCGAGCTTTCGTAAAAGGCGGCATCATTCCTGAGGAGCCGCACAGCAACGAGACTGACTCGAACCTGGCATGTTTGATTAAGAACTTGCCCAGCTGTTCATTTCGGATACATGAGGACTTTGATGGATTTATGGATGAGGATTGATAAAAAAATAACGTGAGTACATTGTTAATACTTCAATAAAGTACAACCGAATTCAGTTTTGCTCCCGCTGCCTTTTTATAAACACTGTTTTAGTGTGCATGCATGCTACTGTATGTTTTACCATGCCTGCGCCCAATAATACGGTGCGCCTTATGTATGTGTTAAATACAGAAATAGACCCCGTAACTGAGACTGTGCCTTTTAATACGGTGTGCCTTATGGTCGTAAAAATGCAGTAATTACCATCCTTGTTAAATCATGAATTAATTGTGGCTAATCACAAACTTTGGTGAACCCTAACCCTCTTAAGGAAAAAAAATACCTAATCAAAGTTCCCTGGCCCTGTGTGAATAAGTAATGGCCCTCAAAATCTAATAACTGGTTGGGCCATTCTCAGCAGCAACAACTAATATAATTTTTTTTTTTTTATAACTGGCAATGAGTCTTTCACATCTCTGTGGAGCTACCGGTATTTTAGCACACTCTTCCTTGAAGAATTGTTTGAATTTGGCAAAAATGGAGGGTTTTCAAACTTGAATAGTCTTTTTTTAAGATCATGCCACTGCATTTCAATCAGATTCAAGTCTGAACTTTGACTAGGTCACTCCAAAACCTTCATTTTGTCTTTTTAAGCCATTCAGATGCTGACTTGCTAGTGTGTTCTGTATGGTTATCCTGCTGCAAAACAGCAGGATAACCGGTACCCCTCTGTTTGGGACTGCGCTTTGGTTGGACTTGGGGACCGCCCCGGGTCCTGGGGAGTGGGTTACATCGTCCTGGCTGGGTCCCCCGTGAGATGGGCTCGCTGTCTTGGCCCCAACTTGCGGGTGGGGGGCCCTTCCTCAGTGTGCCGGCTCAGCTGTTCCGTACACCGGTTGACTCACAGGCATGCGATATGGTGTTTGATAGACACGCTATAATTGTTTGTGCTGGGACCACAAATAATAACACAGGTTATATTAAGATATCAACTCACAGGTTCTTAGTGGTGTTTAGACACTATAAAAAGCATCCCACCGCACCAATCATCAGTAGCACTGCCTTGCTCATTTCCCACTTCCTGTCCTGTCCTCTCGCATCTAGTTCTATTGGTTAGTTGTGGTAGCTCCTCATCGGGTACCCCCTCACCTCCCAATCCACAAATAAGAACACGATTTGACTTTTACTTGTGGTCAAATATCTAGACTAACTATTGTGGTTCTCACCCCTATTCTCGTTGTCCATTATGTTCCCTAAAACCATTTTCTATCCAGCTGCATTGTCGGTAAACGTCAGAATATCCATCCATCCGTTATCTGAGCTGCTTAGCCTCACAAGATAAAAAATAAATAAATAATAAGAAGCAGAGGGAGCGTTTCAAATTCCCCTGTTGCACAGCGAAACTGTTCCAGCACAAAAGGCATACAGATCCACCAGTCTGCATGGCCATGCAGCTGAACAGAAAAGGTTTTAAAAAAAAAAAATTGAAATCCATCCATCCATCCATTTTCTGAGCCGCTTATCCTCACAAGGGTCGCGGGAGTGCTGAAGCCTATACCTGCTATCGGGCAGGAGGCGGGGGACACACCCTGAACTGGTTGCCAGCCAATCGCAGGGCACATAGAAACACACAACCATTCGCACTCACATTCACACCTACGGGCATTTTAAAGTCTTCAATTAACCTAGCATGCATGTTTTTTGGGATGTGGGAGGAAACCGGAGGGCCCGGAGAAAACCCACGCAGGCACGGGGAGAACATGCAAACTCCACACAGGCAGGGCTGGGGATTGAACCCCGGTCCTCAGCCTGTGAGGCAGACGCTCTAACCCGTCGTTCACCGTGCCGCCATCTGCCTATAATATAGTCAATTTGTTCCAGCCCATATGGTGCCCAAACCCATATTCATAATTTTTTACTTTACACCCAACCCCCTTGCGTCATGGGCTAGCTCATGCGCCTCCTGAATTAACTGACCCAAAAAGGTCCGGGGCTGAGACCAGTATGAGACCCTCCTGATTTCTCCCCAATCCAGTGGAGTCTTGGCACGCTCCTCCAACAACCCGCAGCGGCTTGCAATGTTTTACCTCTCAGTCGTACTGTAATTTAAATTTGCGTTACACAGTTCCCCTTTTAGTCCCGTACATCTTATAGACCCTAGTTCGGACCCGACTGCGTCATCTGGTCCATATTAGACTAACTTCCCGTTCGGATACATCATCATTTAAAAATGCATACATGCAAATCAGTCGCCTTTCGGCAAAATTCACCGTTTTGAAATCAAAATAGACCATTTACGTGAATCACATCAATCCGTCGCCGGATAAGTCACAGGTGTTGACGAGACCAGAAAAAACACTTCCGCCGCTTCTGCTGCTAAGAAGTAACTGTGCTTTTACTCCGTTACCATGAGCTAAATGACGCTCACTACTTTTATTTATCAATTATTGCTTATTTATCAGTAGTGATGTTCAGATGAAGCTTCATGAAGCATTGTAACACTTCAGCCATTGGTTTGAGTAATGGTTAATTGGTTAATTTCTGCGGCACGGTGGCCGACTGGTTAGAGCGTTAGCCTCACAGTTCTGAGGACCCGGGTTCAATCCCCGGCCCCGCCTGTGTGGAGTTTGCATGTTCTCCCCGTGCCTGCGTGGGTTTTCTCCGGGCACTCCGGTTTCCTCCCACGTCCCAAAAACATGCATTAATTGGAGACACTAAATTTCCTGTAGGCATGACTGTGTGTTTGTTTCTCTGTGCCCTGCGATTGGCTGGCAACCAGTTCAGGGTGTACCCCGCCTCCTGCCCGATGACAGCTGGGATAGGCTCCAGCACGCCCGCGACCCTAGTGAGGAGAAGCGGCTCAGAAAATGGATGGATGGATGGATGGATGGATGGTTAATTTCTTGATGCTTCATTGCACACGAAACCACCTGCTGGCCATGTGCATAATCACAGGCAACTGTATCTTTACCACATACAGTATGTGCTGCGTTGCATTTTTTGCATCTCATTGGCTCTTGTGAATGACTATGTAATACAAAACAATGTTTGACCAAGTAATTTCCCAACAAAGTGTAAAATATATTATTTTTTAATGTATTCTGTGTGCTTCAAATGTTCATCATTACTGGTATGGCAGGTTGTATAATGGTTTTCTGTCAATTTGGGAAAATGCATGGGCTTAAGAGGGCAGAGGATTTTGAAAGTGCTTATTTAGAAATAACAGTTTATCATTTTTGTGTTAAGTGATTCATTCAAGAGCAAGATTTTTAAATCGGGGTACAGTAATTTCTCCTCTCCCAGTGAGGTTTTATTTTACCTTGCTTTCTGTGAACACAATAAATACTTTCCCCATGAATAAAATAACAAACGGTGGAAAATCGAGTTTTTGATAAACAAATGTAATTGAGAAGCCTCAATGATAATTCCTTATGCAGTGTGGTCCCGCCTGGTTGGGGTTCGAACTCAGGCGACCACCATACCCCAGGTTGAGAGTTGCGTGCAAAAACCGGTGGGCTGTTAAACGAGGGTGCCGGGCAGCAGCATCTTTCCAAGGATTCCGAGGAGTGAAAATGGAATCGCTTGCTATCTCTACTGTCCAAGCTATGTCCAAACCGTTGTCAACACTCTCCAAACTGTTAGCCTGGACAAAGTACGCAGTCTTTATCCAAAATGAGCTGACCGCACTCTATATAAAACACACACACATACATTTTGAATGGAACCTGCATGAGGGCTTTAGATTGCTGTCAAACCTCGCGGCAAACCCTTAAGCGCTTCCCGAATCATTCAAGTGGTACAGCCGGGCAGTGAGGCTTCGGGCATAATCACTTCCGGGTCCACCCCTAAATGAAGCAAGCCTCGATACGCGCTTTGCGGAAACGCCCCCTCCATTACTCGACACACGTCTCGAAGACTGCACATCTCGTAACATCACTATTTATCAGCTATTTTGTGCGTGAGACTACAACTTCGACTTCCGCATTGGGCGCCGTTTGTAATTTAAGTGCTGCTGACGTTTAAGTCTAGTTCACCAATCAAACGACACATGAAAGTTACATGACCTCACACCTCTTCTATTGGGTGTCCCACGCATGGGTATTAAAACTAGATAAGCCAGCTCGGCTGATTGTCGTGCTACGTGGCGGCCATTTTGGAAAGGTCGTCGTTACCATGAAGGAAGTGGCGCGCTACTCTTGCTTACATTAGACCAGGGGTGTGAAAAAATCTTTTGGGCCGCATTGTAGTTATGATTTACCTCACATGGCCGTTAGAACAGTGAAACCATGTAAATGTTTAATCATCACCAAAACATATTACCATTACACAACAAATTGAAGGATAACTATTTTTGAAATCAGAAGACAAGGATAATAGTTTGTTCAAGTATTGCTTAAGTTACTGTAGAAGAAGGGTTTGGTAACAGAAAAAGGCAATATCTCAACATTATTGTTTATTATTATGACAATTTGGAATTTGTGTACTGATTTTAGGAAAAATCACAGAAGTTAACGAGCATGATTTGCTTTCGCGGGCCACATAAAATGATGACGGGCTGCATCTGGCCCCCGGGCCTTGAGTTTGACACCAAAGCATTAGACAAACAATAACAATAGCTTTCATGTATTGTAGTATTTGTCTGGCACTGTCTGCCCATACGTGGATATCAGAATCAGAATCAGAATCATATTTATTTGCCAAGTATGTCCAAAACACACAAGGAATTTGTCTCCGGTAGTTGGAGCCGCTCTAGTACAACAGACAGTCAATTTACAGAACACTTTGGAGACAAAAAGACATTGACAAAAAACAATTGTGCAAAATGATGCAGAGTCCTCTAGCACTTAGAGCAGTTCGAATGACTAATATTGCGATAGTCCGGTGCAATGACCATTGTGCAAAGGGCGCTGAGACTTCAAGGAGTGTATGCGGTTTAAAGTGACGAGTAGTGCGATCATCTGGGACAATGTTGGTTGTGCAAATGTTACAGATACTCCTCAATCAGTGTGCAAATGGAGCAGATGCTACTCTGGCATGAGTGGCCAGTATATGCAAATAGTGCAGCATGGCGAGACAACCAAAGTGAGTGCACGAGTAATAGATAATTGGCCCCACAGAAATGTGACAACGAACTCAAGTCAGAAACTGCCAGCTTATTGTAATGGAATTATAGGTTAGATGTTTAAGAAGTTGATCGCAAGAGGGAAGAAGCTGTTGGAATGTCTACTAGTTCTAGTTTGCGTTGATCGGTAGCGCCTACCTGAGGGAAGGAGCTGGAAGAGCAGAAGGAGCTGGAAGAACCGGGGTGCAGACGGTCCGAGAGGATTTTGCACGCCCTTGTCTTAGTTCTGGCAGCGTGCAAGTCCTCAATGGTGGGTAGGGGGGTACCGACAATCCTTTCAGCAGTTTTGATTGTCCGTTTCAGTCGGAGTTTGTCCTTTTTTGTAGCAGCACCAAACCAGACTGTGATGGAAGAACACAGGACTGATTCGATGACCGCTGTGTAGAACTGTCTCAGCAGCTCCGGTGGCAGGCCGTGCTTTCTCAGAAGCCGCAGGAAGTACATCCTCTGCTGGGCCTTTTTGAGGACGGAGTTGATGTTGGTTGCCCACTTCAGGTCCTGAGAGATTGTAATTCCCAGGAACTTGAAGGTCTCGACGGTTGACACAAGGCAGCTGGACAACGTGAGGGGCAGCTGTGGCGAAGGATGCCTCCTGAAGTCCACGATCATCTTTACCGTCTTGAGCGTGT
Source organism: Phycodurus eques (assembly GCF_024500275.1). Lineage (NCBI taxonomy): Eukaryota > Metazoa > Chordata > Actinopteri > Syngnathiformes > Syngnathidae > Phycodurus > Phycodurus eques. The sequence goes on along the minus strand of NC_084528.1, from coordinate 2,449,981 downwards.
TCAGCTCCAGGTTGTGTCGGCCGCACCACAGCTCCAGCCGCTCCGCTTTCCTGTCGATATGCAGACTCGTCACCGTTCTTGATGAGGCCGATGACAGTGGTGTCATCTGCAAACTTCAGGAGTTTGACAGTCGGGTTCGCTGAGGTGCAGTCGTTCGTGTAGAGAGAGAAGAGCAGCGGAGAGAGGACACAACCTTGGGGCGCCCCAATGCTGATGCTGCGTGTGGATGAGGTGGCCTCCCCCAGCCTGACCTGCTGTGTCCTGCCCGTCAGAAAGCTGTAAATCCACTGGCAGATGGCAGGTGAGACGCTGAGCTGGAGAAGCTTGGTTGAAAGGAGTTCAGGGATAATGGTGTTGAACGCCGAGCTGAAGTCCACGAACAGGATCCTCGCGTAGGTCCCTGCACTGTCGAGGTGTTCTAGGATGAAGTGCAGTCCCATGTTGACTGCATCATCTGCAGACCTGTTCGCTTGGTAGGCAAACTGCAGGGGGTCCAGCAAGGGACCTGTGACACTCTTGAGGTGGTCCAGCACGAGACGTTCAAAGGACTTCATGACCACAGATGTCAAAGCGACAGGCCTGTAGTCATTCAGACCAGAGATTGCAGGTTTCTTGGGGACTGGAATGATGGTAGAGCGTTTGAAAGAGGATGGAACTTCGCACATTTCCAAAGATCTGTTGAAGATCTGAGTGAAGACTGGAGCGAGCTGGTCCGCGCAGACTTTGAGGCAGGATGGGGACACATGGTCCGGTCCTGCCGCTTTGTTAATCTTCTGTTGTTTGAAGATGCGTCTCACATCCTGTTCATGGATGGTTAACGCAGAAGTCAGAGGTGCGGTTTTGGTCGCGGGTGCGGCCGGGTGGGTGTGTGGAGTGAAACTGTCCTTTTCAAATCTGCAATAGAAGGTATTCAAGTCGTTGGCTAGTGTGCTATTGTTCTCAGCTTGGGGGGATCGTCGCTTGTAATTAGTCAGCGATTGGAATGCACGCCAGACTGATTTTGAGTCTAAACTGTTTTTCCAACTTTGCTGCATAGATCCTCTTTGCAATGTTAATTTATTTAGTAAGCTGGTTTCTAGCTCGATTATACAGGGCCCTGTCCCCGCTCTGATATGCATCTCCTTAGCTTGGCGAAGCTGCTTCAGTTTAGCAGTGAACCACGGCTTGTATTTGTTGAATGTCCGAAATGATTTTGTTGGTACACAAACCTCTTCACAGAAACTGATATAGGATGTGACAGTGTCCGTATATTCATCCAGGCTGCCAGCTGAATTTTCAAAGACACTCCAGTCTGTGCAGTCTAAACAGCTTTGAAGTTCCATCTTGGCTTCATTGGTCCACTTTTTGACTGTTTTCACTGTAGGCTTCGCACATTTAAGTTCTTGCTTGTACGCCGGTATTAAGTGAATTAATCAGTGATCAGACGAGCCCAGGGCTGCACAAGGTATAGCACGGTATGCGTTTTTTACCGTAGTGTAGCAGTGGTCTAAAGTATTATTTTCCCTGGTAGGACAGTCGATGTGCTGCTTGTATTTAGGGAGTTTGTGGTTGAGTTTAGCTTTGTTAAAGTCCCCGAGAATAATGAGGGGTGAGTCCGGGTGTTTTTTTTCAATTTCATTGACTTGTTCGGCGAGCGTTAGCAATGCGGCGTTCGTGTTAGCTTGCGGTGTAATATAGACTCCAGCCAGTATAAACGATGCAAACTCAGGTGGGGAGTAGAATGGTTTACAGTTCAAAAACAGCCACTCCAAATGCGGGCTGCAGTGTGTGCTGAGCACCGTGACGTCCGTACACCATTTTTCGTTGATATGGAGGCATATCCCGCCGCCCTTTGTTTTCCCCGATGATTCTATGTCGCGGTCCGCTCGATGAATGTTGAAGCCGGGAAGCATGACGGTGCCATCGGGTACAGCGTCGCAAAGCCAGGTCTCCGTGAAGCACATGGCCGCGGAACGTCCGAAGTCTTTACTGGTCTTTAACAGAAGATGAAGCTCGTCCATTTTGTTGGGTAGGGAGCGTACATTCGCGAGGTGGATCGACGGGAACGCCAATCTGTGTCCTCTCATGCGGAGTTTCACCTGAATGCCGGCTCGTTTTCCTCTGTGGCGCCGCTTCCGCATCCATGCGCCGAAAACCGCGGACGCCGCTCCGGTGAGTAACTCGGGGAAAAAACTGAGCGGATTTTCGAAAGTTGGTGACAGAAAGTCTGGAGTAGCCTCCTTGATGGTTAGCAGGTCTTCCCTTGTGTAAGTGAGTCATGTAAGGTCTCCAAAGACGGACGAAAAACACAAAAACGAAGACAATACTAGAGAGCGCGTTACCGAGGCGACCACACTGGTAGGCGCCATCTTGGTTTCTATTTCAGCCCACGTATAACTTGAGAAAACACCGTGCAGTAAATTGCAAATGTTTTTGTTGTTTGTTTTATTTTTTTTTATTGTTTGTGCTATTTACTCAGTACTTGAGTAATTATTTCAGTGTACTTTTTACTCTTACTCAAGTAATTTGTTGGAGGACTACTTTTTACTTGAGTCACATTATTGTTAAGTAACAGTACTCTTAAGACCTCTTTATCCTCCCACGCGCCCAACAGCGCCCGCATCGCATCACGTGACCGACGCATTGGGCCTGTGGGTGTCGCTAGTACTCCATCCATTGTCCCAGCCAGGAGGAACAAATGTCACTGAAAACAGTGGGAAAGAGGAGTCTTTGTTGGTGAGACTCTTCAGGCTGGCTTGGGGTGGAAGTTAATTAATTTACCGTCCGGGTGAGAAACCAGTTGTCTGTGTCTCAGCTTTGATGCTACTTGGGACTGGCTTGTAATTCATTTAGCGTCCGCGTGCAAAGTTAAATCTGGCATCCATGTGGCCGTCTGTCTCGGCGGGGTAGCGGAGACAGCGATGCAGCTCAGTTTGGAGTTTGGGGGTCACGGTGCAATCGGGCGAGAATATGCCCGCGACAGTACTCAGCGTTCCCCTTATATATCCATATACCACCTACGCCTTCTTGATCGATTTTGCAGCATAATTAAACGTATCATCTGCTCATCTAGGTCCATTTGTTCGAGCAGACACTGTTCCACGGTCGCTATTGTTGTTGCTTTGTTCCTTGTGCCGGAAAGGAAAGAAAAAAAACGGCTACCGGAAATGGCCAAAAAATGCAGACGGAACTCCACCCTGTGGTGTCCTAGCCAATACCAGCCGTAGTGACACCCCCGACTTGAAGGAGAACTGCAGTACATTTTCAAAAGCGCGTGCTTGGGTTGCGCTCGAGTATAAAGGCAAACTGCACGCGGATAGCCGCAGTGACGTCAGTGCGGTCGCCGCCCGCGCGAGTTTAAAGAAGCCTATACTAGAGTACAATGTTCGGCTACTCTACCCACCTCCAGCATCAAGCGCAGGTGGAGATGGGCCTGGCTCAAGTTGGAGGCCAGAAAAAAAATCCAAAGAAATGAGGCAAATTTAATTTGAATCTTAAATTTGGACATCAACATGTACTTAAGCGGTGTAAATAAATGTTTTTCTGCGTGAAGAAAATTTATTATGCCTTATTGTACTCTTCGGAGTCTTCCAGATTGCTTAATTTATGTTAAACTAAAAAAAATTATCTGCAGGGGCACGGGGGATGCCCCCAGACCCCCCCCACAATGTTTTTTGTTTTTGTCACATTTTTCATGTCTTTGGTGTTTGCATGTCTGAAAAATAGCATTTTACGTTCGCTTCGGTTTTATTTGTCTGATATTTACATTTGTTTGATGATCTTAAACATTAAAAGGGGGGAAATATGAAAAAATACAGTATAACAATTTAAGGAGGAGGCCAATACTTTTTCACGTCACTGTACGTTTGTGAGTCCTAATTTGGACCTACTTCCACAACCTGAAGATACACAATGCTAGCATGCATCTAGCCAGGTATGAAAGCTGTGGAGTTACACAGACTGCGATAATTCCTACACTGTTTACCTGATTTGAATGTAAATATCCTCAAATTAAAGCTGAAAGCCTGCAGGGAAAGCACATCTTGTATGTTATAATTTAAATCCGTTGTGGTGGCGTTTACAGCCAAAAAGATGAGAATTAGTGTCAATGTCCCATGAATGAAGAGACGAATGTTTAGGAGTGAACTTAATGCACATGAGCGGAGTTCATGGTATAATTTCCATTAGATATATAGTCACTCCTGTTGTATACTCGTCTATGAGAGTTATAACAATCAATGAAGACACAGAAGACGGGAAGCCATTGAATCTGCGTGTGTATTATTTTCTTCACACGTGTCAACGTAATGACGTCACCATCCCCATATCCCAGCGCGCATCGTGGCCAGTGATGCCGGTAACACGTTACTTTGTAAAAATGTGGTCCGGTGACGTCATAAGTAATCTAACGCGTTACATTTTATATTAGAATGGTCAGATTATCCCCTCCTTGAGCCGTCACCTTGTCGTGGGGGAGGGGTTTGTGTGTCCCAGTGATCCTAGGAGCTAAATTGTCTGGGGCTGTATGCCCCTGGCAGGGTCACCCATGACAAACAGGTCCTAGGTGAGGGACCAGACAAAGCACGGCTCAAAGACCCCTAATGATGACGACAACCAATGGACTTCGTTTTCCCTTGCCCGGACGCGGGTCACCGGGGCCCCCCACTGGAGCCAGGCCTGGTCGTGGGGCTCGAAGGCGAGCGCCTGGTGGCTGGGCCTGCACCCATGGGGCCCGGCCGGGCACAGCCCGAAAGGGTAACGTGGGTCACCCTTCCCATGGGCTCACCACCTGTGGGAGGGGCCATAGGGGTCGGGTGCAGTGTGAGCTGGGCGGTGGCCGAAGGCGGGGACCTTGGCAGTCCGATCCCCGGCTACAGAAGCTGGCTCTAGGGACGTGGAATGTCACCTCTCTGGCAGGGAAGGAGCCCGAGCTGGTGTGTGAGGTCGAGAAGTTCCGACTAGATATAGTCAGACTCGCCTCCACACACAGCTTGGGCTCTGGTACCAGTCCTCTCGAGAGGGGTTGGACTCTCTTCCACTCTGGAGTTGCCCACGATGAGAGGCGGCGAGCAGGTGTGGGTATACTTATTGCCCCCCGGCTCGGCACCTGTACGTTGGGGTTCACCCCGTTGGACGAAAGGGTAGCCTCCCTCCGCCTTCGGGTGGGGGGACGGGTCCTGACTGTTGTTTGTGCCTATGCACCAAACAGCAGTTCAGAGTACCCACCCTTTTTGGAGTCCTTGGAGAGGGTGCTGGAGAGCGCCCCCGCTGGGGACTCCATTGTTCTGTTGGGGGACTTCAATGCTCACGTGGGCAATGACAGTGAGACCTGGAAGGGCGTGATTGGGAGGAACGGCCCCCCCGATCAGAACCCGAGCGGTGTTCTGTTATTGGACTTCTGTGCTCGTCATGGATTGTCCATAACGAACACCATGTTCAAGCATAAGGGTGTCCACACGTGCACTTGGCACCAGGACACCCTAGGTCGCAGTTCGATGATCGACTTTGTGGTCGTGTAATCGGACTTGCGGCCGCATGTCTTGGACACTCGGGTGAAGAGAGGGGCGAAGCTGTCAACTGATCACCACCTGGTGGTGAGTTGGCTCCGATGGTGGGGGAAGATGCCGGTCCGACGTGGCAGGCCCAAACGTATTGTGAGGGTCTGCTGGGAACGTCTGACAGAATCCCCTGTCAGAAGGAGTTTCAACTCCCACCTCCGACAGAACTTTGCTCATGTTCCGGGGGAGGCGGGGGACATCGAGTCCGAATGGACCATGTTCCACGCCTCCATTGCTGAGGCGGCCGACCGAAGCTGTGGCCGTAAGGTGGTCGGTGCCTGTCGTGGCGGCAATCCCCGAACCCGTTGGTGGACACCAACGGTGAGGGATACCGTCAAGCTGAAGAAGGAGTCCTATTGGGCCTTTTTGGCCTGTGGGACTCCTGAGGCAGCTGATGGGTACGGGCTGGCCAAGCGGAATGCAGCTCTGGTAGTCGCTGAAGCAAAAACTCGGGTATGGGAGGAGTTCGGTGAGGCCATGGAGAAAGACTTCCGGACGGCTTCGAGGAAATTCTTGTCCACTATCCGACGTCTCAGGAGAGGAAAGCAGTGCACCACCAACACTGTGTATAGTGGGGATGGGGCCCTGCTGACCTCGACTCGGGACGTTGTGAGTCGGTGGGGAGAATACTTCGAAGACCTCCTCAATTCCACCGGCACGCCTTCCCATGAGGAAGCAGAGTGTGGGTTCTCTGAGGCGGGCTCTCCTATCTCTGGGTTTGAGGTCACCGAGGTAGTTAAAAAGCTCCTCGGTGGCAGGGCCCGGGGGGTGGATGAGATTCGCCCGGAGTTCCTAAAGGCTCTAGATGTTGTGGAGCTGTCCTGGTTGACACGCCTCTGCAACATCGTGGACTTGGAGAAGGTGTTCGACCGTGTCCCTCGGGGAGTCCTGTGGAGGGTGCTTCGGGATTATGGGGTACCGAACCCCCTGATACGGGCTGTTCGGTCCCTGTATGACCGGAGTCAGAGTTTGGTCCGCATATCCGGCAGTAAGTCGGACTCGTTCCCGGTGAAGGTTGGATTCCGCCAAGGCTGCCCTTTGTCGCCGATTCTGTTCAGAGCTTTTATGGACAGAATGTCTAGGCGCAGCCAAGGTGTAGAGGGGGTCCGGTTTGGTGGCCTCAGTATTGCATCTCTGCTTTTGGCTGATGATGTGGTTCTGTTGGCTTCATCAAGCCATGAGCTCCAACTCTCACTGGAGCAGTTCGCAGCCGAGTGTGAAGCGGCTCGGTTGAGAATCAGCACCTCCAAATCTGAGACCATTGTCCTCAGTCGGAAAAGGGTGGCATGCCCTCTCCAGGTCGGGGATGAGATCCTGCCCCAAGTGGAGGAGTTCAAGTATCTTGGGGTCTTGTTCACGAGTGAGGGAAGAACGGAACGGGAGATCGACAGGCGGATCGGTGCGGCATCTGCAGTGATGCGGACTTTGTATCGGTCCGTTGTGGTAAAGAAGGAGCTAAAGCCGAAAGGCGAAGCTCTCAATTTACCGGTCGATCTTCGTTCCTACCCTCACCTATGGTCATGAGCTGTGGGTCGTGACCGAAAGAACGCGATCCCGGATACAAGCGGCCGAAATGAGTTTCCTCCGCAGGGTGTCCGGGCTCTCCCTTAAGAGAGAGGGTGAGAAGCTCGGTCATCCGGGAGGATCTCAGAGTAGAGCCGCTGCTCTTCCGCATTGAGAGGAGCCAGATGAGGTGGCTGGGGCATCTGATTCGGATGCCTCACGGACGCCTCCCTGGTGAGGTGTTCCAGGCACGTCCCACCGGGAGGAGACCCCGGGGACGACCCAGGACACGCTGGAGAGATTACGTCCTTCGGCTGGCCTGGGAACGCCTCGGGATCCCCCTGGAAGAGCTGGATGAAGTGGCTGGGGAGAGGGAAGTCTGGGCGTCCCTGGTAAAGCTACTGCCCCCGCGACCCGACCCGGATAAGCTGTAGAATATGGATGGATGATAGTTGTTCAGTAATCAGTCATTTAAAAAAAAAAAAAAAAAAAAAAAAAAAAATTTCACAAATTCTGATTTTAAATTTATGAGCACAACTGTACGTATATGCAGTCATATGTACCTGTCATATTGGAATGAAAGTGTAAGCTGCACCTTTTTTATAACCACTAGGTGGCAGTGGCGTTTTGGAATGAAAGTGTACAGCTTTTTCCTAACCACTAGATGGCGGCATACATGTAAAAAATGTGAAAGTTTTTTCCATTTCCCCCTATACCTATCATGCGCACTATTGACTTTTGACAATTGTTTGGGGGGAGGAAATGCGCATTATACACGAGAAATTACGGTAAAATTCAAGCTGACTGTGGCAACACCGAGATTCGCGGCATACGAAAAAGGAACAACATGAGATGAATACACAACTCAATTATGAAGCATGCCCGTCTGTGGCATACATTACCCATTTAATAACGAACGTGTTTAGGAGATTTAGACCAGTGTTTTCCAACCTTTGTTGAGACAAGGCACCTGTTTTACACCATGTGCAGAATTATAAGGCAAAAGTCATTTTTGAGGATATTTTTATGAATAAAAGTTAATAAATGAGGGAACATTTAATGTGCAGAGGTTTTTTTTTTTCATTTGCGCCAACTTATCTAAATGGGTGTTAATTGGGAGTAAAAAGCACACCCACGACACTAGTGAGGATAAGCAGGAGGAAAAATGGATTGTTTTTTTTTACTTTTGGACTTACATTTAAGAGTCTACTTTTTTTTTAAAAAACTTATGAGTTGAATCAGTACTTCTTCACCAGCCTATTTGCACAGTATAGTACAGAGTTTGAGTAGTCTACTTTTGCAACCTCTGCAAAAAAACTATCATGAGGTACAAGGCACATGCACAGAGAGGGCAGGTGCCCCAGCCGATAAAAGGAAACCGCCAAAATTATTCATACTATTAAGAAAAAAATAGTAGTTTATTTTTAACTTATGTATTTATTTCTGTTAACACAGTCTTCACAGTTACCAGTACAACTCAACTGAAAAAAAAGAGGGAGGCGAAGTTAAACTAAAGTGTGATAACATGATTGCATAATTCCACTCCTCTGTCCTCCGCTCGTTACCTGTATTAATGGTACCTGTTTGAACTCGCTATCAGTCTAAAAGACACCATTTTACACTACTCTTGTAGCTATGACATGCAAGATGGCGCCGACTCGTGTGGACGCCTCGGTTACGTGCTCTCTCGTATTGTCTATGTTTTTGTGTTTTTCGTTTGTCTTTGGAGTCATTACGCGACTCACTTGCTTAAGATCAGGGAGTCTACCCTGGACTGTCTTTCACAAACCTTCGCAAATCCGCTCAGTTTCCCCCTGAGTTACTTACTGGGGTAGCGAGTGCGGTCTACGGTGCATGGAGGCGAAGGCGACGCCACAAGACGCCGGAATCCAAGTGAAGCTCCGCAAGAGAGGATACAGATTGGCGTTGCCGTCGATCCACCTCGCGAATCTATGCTCTCTACCGAAGAAAATGGACGAGCTTCATCTTCTGATAAAGACCAGTAAAGACTTCGGACGTTCCGCCGCCCTCTGCTTTACGGGGAGTTGGGTGTGTGAGACTATCCCCGATGGGGCCGTTATGTTTCCCGGCTTCCATCTTCACCGGGCAGACCGCGTCATGGAATTATCGGGGAAAACAAAAAGCTGCGAGATATGCTTCTATAGCAATGACAAATGGTGTACCGACATCACAGAGCTCAGCACACACTGCAGCCGGCATTAAGAGTCGTAGTTTTTTAACTGTAACCAATTCTACTCGCCGCGTGAGTTTGCATCTTTCATTCTCGCCGGTGTTTACATTTTGCCTCAAGCTAACGCCAACGCCGCACTGCTAACGCTCGCTGAACAAGTAAACGAAATTGGGAAAAAAACACCCAGTCTCACCCCTCATTATTCTCGGGCACTTTCACAAAGCTAAACTCAACCACGAACTCCCGAAATACAAGCAGCAAATCGACTGTCCTACCATGGAAAATAACATTTTAGACCACTGCTGTACTACGCAAAATAACGCATATTGTGCCATACCTCGTGCAGCCCCGGGCTCGTCTGTTCACGGCTTAATTCACTTAATACCAACATACAGACTTAAATGTGCGAAGCCGACCGGTGAAAACCGTGAAAAAGTGGACCAATGAAGCCAAGGTAAAACTTCAAGCTGTCTAGACTGCAAAGACTGGAGTGTCTTTGAAAATTCAGCTGGCAACCAGGATGAATATACGGAGACTGTCACATACTATATCAGTTTCTGTGAAGAGGTGCATACCAACAAAGTCATTTCGCACATTCAATAACAACAAACCGTGGTTCACTGCCAAACTTAAGCAACTTCGCCAGGCTAAAGAGGATGCATATCGAAGTGGGGACATGGCCCTGTATAATCGCACTAGAAACCAGCTGACGAAAGAAATTAACATTGCAAAGAGAAACTATGCAGTAAAGTTCGAACACAGTTTAGCGCTAACGACTCTAAATCAGTCTGGCATTACAATCGCTAACCAATTGCAAGCGACAATCCCCCCCAAGCTGAGAACAATAGTAGACGAGTAGACAACTTGAACACCTTCTCCTGCAAATTTGAAAAAACACTTTCACACTACACAGCGTTTATCGAATCAGTCTTGTGTTCTCCCATCAGTCTGGTTTGGTGCTGCTACATAAAAGGACAAACTCTGACTGCAACGGACAATCAAAACTGCTGCAAAGCTTGTCGGTACCCCCCTACCCAACATTGAGGACTTGCACATCCTCAGCTCTTCCAGCTACCGAACAATGCAAACTAAAACTAGCACACATTCCAACAGCTTCTTCCCTCTTGCCATTAACTTCTTAAACAGTTAACTTACAATTCCATTGCAACATGCTGACATTTTGTTTGTCTTGAGTTTGTTGTCAAATATCTGTCGGGCCAATTAAACATGCACTCACTGTAGTAGTCTCTCTTCGGTGCACTATTTGCATATCTGTTGTTGACAAAAACTGTCCACTCATGTGCCTGAGTAGCAGCTGCACCATTTGCACAATCGACTGAGTAGTGTCTGCAACATTTGCACAATGGACATTGTCCCGGATCATTGCACTACTAGTCACTTTAAACTGCATACACTCCTTGAAGTCTCGGCGCCCTTTGCAAAATGGTCATTGCACCGGACTGTTGCTCTATTAGTCATTCAAACTGCTCTAATTACTCGAGGACTTTTTTGCACAATTGTAAAATGGTTGTCTGTTTGTATGTGCCCTGCGATTGGCTGGCAACCAGTTCAGGGTGTACCCCGCCTCTTGCCCGATGACAGCTGGGATAGGCTCCAGCGCGCCCGCGACCCTAGTGAGGATAAGCGGCTCAGAAAATGGATGGATGGATGGATGTAAAAAAATAAATAAATGAATTGTACTGGCATTACCAGATTACTAGCAACCATTTGTTGCTCAGTGACTGTTTTTCTCAATGTCTTTGTCTCAAAAGTATTCTCTGTCAATTGACTGTCTGTTGTCGTATTAGAGCGGCTCTAACTACCGGAGAGAAATTGCTCGTGTGTTTCTGACATACTTGGCAAAATAAAGATTATTCTAATTCTTTCCACAACTTCAGGCAGTCACACTCCAAACTCCACTATGGCCAAGACCAAAGAGCTGTCAAAGGACACCAGAAACAAAACTGTAGACCTGCACCAGGCTGGGAAGATGCAATAGGTAAGCAGCTTGGCATGAAGAAATCCACTGTGGGAGCAATTATTAGAAAATGGAAGACATACGAGACCACTGATAATCTCCCTCGATCTGGGGCTCCACGCAAGATCTCACCCCGTGGGGTCAAAATGATCACAAGAACAGTGAGCAAAAATCCCAGAACTACACGGGGGGCTAGTGAATGACCTACAGAGAGCTGCGACCAAAGTAACAGGCTACCATCAGTAACACACTACGCTGCCAGGGACTCAAATCCTGCAGTGCCAGATGTGTCCCCCTGTTTAAGCCAGTACATGTCCAGGCCCGTCTAAAGTTTGCGAGAGAGCATTTGGATGATCCAGAAGAGGTTTGGGATACTGTCATATGGTCAGATGAACCCAAAATAGATCTTTATGGTAAAAACTCAACTTGTCGTGTTTGGAGGAGAAAGAATGCGGAGTTGCATCCAAAGAACACCATACCTACTGTGACGCATGGGGGTGGAAACATAATGCTTTGGGGATCTTTTTCTGCAAAGGGACCAGGACCATTGATCCATCCATCCATTTTCTGAGCCGCTTCTCCTCACTAGGGTCGCGGGCGTGCTGGAGCCTATCCCAGCTGTCATCGGGCAGGAGGCGGGGTATACCCTGAACTGGTTGCCAGCCAATCGCAGGGCACAATACAAACAAACAACCATTCACACTCACAGTCATGACTACGGGCAATTTAGAGTCTCCAATTAATGCATGTTTTTGGGATGTGGGAGGAAACCGGAGTGCCCGGAGAAAACCCACGCAGGCACGCGGAGAACATGCAAACTCCACACAGGCGGGGACGGGGATTGAACCCCGCACCTCAGAACTGTGAGGCTGACGCTCTAACCAGTCGGCCACCGTGCCGCCCCATTGATCCATGTAAAGGAAATAATGAATGGGGCCATGTATCGTAAGATTTTGAGTGAAAACCTCATCAGCAAGGGCATTGAAGATGAAACGTGGCTGGGTGTTTCAGCATGACAATGATGCAAACACACCGCCCGGGCAACGAAGGAGTGGCTTCATAAGAAGCATTTCAAGGTCCTGGAGTGGCCTAACCAGTCTCCAGATCGCAACCCCGTAGAAAATATTTGGAAAATTATTTAAAAATCAGACTGATTTTCTGGATTTCTGACCCCCCATTTTGTCTCTCATAGGTGAGTTATACCTATGATGAAAATTACACTCCTCATCTTTTTAAGTGGGAGAACTTGCACAATTGGTGGCTGACTAAATACTTTTTTGCCCCACTGTAAGCGATCACATTCTAACTCATGTTAAATGGGGGTCACCACACAAGCATGTCTGATTAACCCTAAATAAATTAAGGCGGAAGCATATGTATAATTCTCTCAAGGACTCTAATATCAAAACATTTTGGGTGGTGATAACAGAGTTTTTTTGTTTTTTTTTTTAAATATATGAATGGCATAGCTACAGCAAAAGGGGTACTTTCTTTGTCCAGGGCAAAAGGGTAGGTGCTTGAGCATCAGTTGAGGTCTCTGTGTGCATGTGCCTGGTACTTAGTTTTGTTGCATTAGCTAAGATTACAAACCAATGCTGATTTTATCTGGCACTGTTGCTGCTGGGAAACCAAACATTGACTGAAGACTACAAAGATTATCCTCCGTTTGCAGCAAAGCAAATGCTTGCCTTACACTGCTATGAATTAAGTTCACCACTGTTCTATGTTTTCTCCATTTGTGGATAATGGCTCTGTGGTAAGGTGGAGTTCTAAAGCTTTACAAATGGCTTTGTAACCCTTTCCACACTGATAGATGTCAATTACTTTTTCGTTTCTCTTCTTGAAATTGTTTGGATCGTGGCACTTTGTTGCAGCTTTTTGACATCTTTTAGGTGACTTCATTTCATCTGAAAGGTTCTATTTTATTGATTTCTTGATTTAACACATCTGGTTTGGGTGTATGCTTGGGTGTGGTCAGTGAAAATGAACTTAGGATTCCAAAAAAAAAACACATTTTTACGACCATAAGGCGCACCTAAAAGTCTTAAATTTTCTCCAAAATGGACGGCTCGTCTTATGTGTGCACCGAGTTCCAAAATCGAAAAATGTTGTTGTGTGATGAGCGGTCCGCTTTACTGACTGGGAGCATTTCCTGCCGACATGCTGCTTATACAGAGGAAAAGCGGACGTGGCTAAGGACAGCTTGCGAACGGAAAGGGGAAGGGTGCGCCTGACAGAGGAGGCTAAAGGCACGCCCCCAGTAGGTATATAGAGCCGGTATGTGCATTGCGCAAAACAACATCGTTTGGCTAAGGACCCCCAAAAATTACTTCGGTCAAGCCAGCCTCAACTCGTAAAGTAGCTATCAAGCCAGCCGCCCCTAATTTTGTTCATACTAGGCATTACGGTAATGAGTCGCCAACTCGCAGCGAAAGCCACCTTCAAAATAAAAGCTACCCAATAATACGGACGTCAATGCTCTTCGGTTAAGGAATGCAACCAGGAAGGTTAATTTGAATCTTGAGATACATTAAAACATGTAGTTTATTAGTTTTCGGAGTCTTTTATTTTGAAATACAATATCAGATCTTCATCAAACGTCTTGTAGTGGAGTCCTTGGTGGTCTGTCACACAGATCTGGACTTGTCTACGATACCAATGGAATTATGTTAGGGTGGCTTTGGCTCAGTAGGTAGAACAGGTTCGAATCCCTGCTACGACTGTCCGCATGTCCAAGTGTCCTTGGGCAAGACACTGAACCCTAATTTGCTCCCAGTGGGCCTGGCAGCGCCTCACATGGCAGCAGTCGCCCATTCTGGCAGGTTCTCTGATCGCCCGGCGGTGAACAAATAGAGGCTGGGAAGCAGAGTTTGGCGTTGGCCCGAACCATGTGTTCGAACAAAGAAAAGGGGAGGGGTGGCAGCACTGCGGAGCTGCCCTCAGTATGAAAAACCAAGAACGAGACGAACCAAAGCCAAAAGGAGAAAAGCCAAGAGGAGGCGGGAGTCAAAGGTTAAATACCCAGGAGGTGTGTGTCTAAGAAACGGGGGAGACTGAAGAAGACCACACCCATCGACTTGTATTCCAGTTACAATTTAGCCATAAAAATGGTGTAAAAAAATAATATATTAATATAAAATACTCCCAACTTAGTACTCCTACTCATAGATCAAGCATATAGAATGATTATTCAAACATTAGTCTTGGCAAATAAACTGCTCATGGTTCAATACAACACCTCATACTGTTTGGCTTCAAATCAAGATGAAAAGCTTTCAGTCTCACAGCTGGACCTGTAAAGCTGACAATGACACAGATGCCAAGGCATACATTTGGAATATTTCTGCAGAGTTTGTGAAATATCAAAACAGACATTTACAGTGGATACGGAAAGTATTCAGACCCCCTTAATTTTTTTCGCGCTTTGTTATATTGCAGCCATTTGCGAAAATCATTTAAGTTCATTTTTTTCCTCATTAATGTACAACCCCAATTCCAATGAAGTTGGGACGTTCTGTTAAACATAAATAAAAACAGAATACAATGATTTGCAAATCGTGTTTGATCTATATTTAATTTAATACACTACAAAGACAAGATATTTCATGTTCAAACTGATAAATGTTATTGTTTTAGCAAATAATCATTAACTTAGAATTTTATAGCTGCAACATGTTCCAAAAAAGCTGGGACAGGTGGTAAAAAAGACTGAGAAAATTGAGGATTGCTCATCAAACACCTGTTTGGAACATCCCACAGGTGTACAGGCTAATTTGGAACAGGTGGATGCCATGATTGGCTTGCCTGAATTTCTCAGTCATTCACAAGTAAAGATGGGGCAAGGTTCACCTCTTTGTGAACAAGTGTGTGAGAGAAATAGTTGAACAGTTTAAGGACAATGTTCCTCAACGTACAATTGTAAGGAATTTTGGGATTTCATGATCTAGGGTCCATATCATCATCAAAAGGTTAAGAGAATCTGGAGAAATCACTGCATGCAAGTGGCAAGGCCGAAAACCAACATTGAATGCCTGTGACCTTCGATCCCTCAGGCGGCAGAGCATCAAAGACCAACATCAATGTGTAAAGGATGTCACCACATGGGCTCAGGAACGCTTCATAAAACCAATGTCAGTACAGTTCAGCGCTACATCCGTATGTGCAACTTGAAACTCTACTATGCAAAGCAAAAGCCATTTATTAACAACACCCAGAAATGGCGCCGGCCTCTCTGGGCCCGAGCTCATGTAAGATGCACTGATGCAAAGTGGAAAAGTGTTCTGTGGTCCGACGAGTCCACATTTCAAATTGTTTTTGGAAATTGTGGACGTCGTGTCCTCCGGGCCAAAGAGGTAAAGAACCATCCGGACTGTTATGGACGCAAAGTTCAAAAGCCAGCATCTGTGTGATATGGGGCTGTGTTCGTGCCAATGGCATGGGTAACATACACATCTGTGAAGGCACCATTAATGCTGAAAGGTACATACAGGTTTTGGAGAAACATACGCTGCCATCCAAGCAACGTCTTTTTCATGGACGCCCCTGATTATTTCAGCAAGACAATGCCAAACCACATTCTGCACGTGTTACAACACGTGGCTTTGTACTAAAAGAGTGCGGGTACTAGACTGGCCTGCCTGCAGTCTAGACCTGTCTCCCATTGAAAATGTGTGGTGCATTATGAATGGTAAAATACGACAAAGGAGACCCCGGACTGTTGAACAGCTGAAGCTGTACATCAAGCAAGAATGGGAAAGAATTCCACCTACAAAGCTTCAACAATTAGTGTCCTCCATTCCCAAACGTCTATTGAATGTTGTTAAAAGAAAAGGTGATGTAACACAGTGGTAAACATGACCCTGTCCCAGCTTTTTTGGAACGTGTTGCAGCCATAAAATTCGAAGTTAATGATTATTTGCTAAAAACAATACTTTATCAGTTTGAACATTAAATATCTTGTCTTTGAAGTGTATTCAATTAAATATAGGTTGAACATGATTTGCAAATCATTGTATTCTGTTTGTATTTATGTTTAACAAAACGTCCCAACTTCATTGGAATTGTGGTTGTACCCACAGCACCCCATATTGCCAGAAAAAACGGAATTGTTGACATTTTTGCTGATTCATTAAAAAAGAAAAACTGAAATATCACACAGCCCTAAGTATTCAGACCCTTTGCTCCGTATTTAGAATCAGAAACAGAATTATCTTTATTTGCCAAGAATGTCCAAAAAAAACCCCAAGGAATTTGTCTCCATGAGTGTTTTTGGGAATGATGCAATGTTTTTCACTCCTAGATTTGGGGTTCCTCTGCCATTCCTCCTTGCAGATTCTCTCCAGTTCTGTCAGGTTGGCTGGTGAACGTTGGTGAACAGCCGTTTTTAGGTCTTTCGAGATGCTCAATTGGGTTCAAGTCAGGGCTGCTGGCTGGGCCATTCAAGAAGAGTCACAGAGTTGTTCTGAAGCCACTCCTTTGTTATTTTAGCTGTGTGCTTAGGGTCATTGTCTTGTTGGAAGGTGAACCTTTGGCCCAGTCTGAGGTCCTGAGTTCTCTGGACAAGGTTTTCGTGAAGTATTTACTCGTACTTGGCCGCATTCATCTTTCCTTCGATTGCAACCAGTAGTCCTGTCCCTGCAGCTGAAAAATACCCCCACATGCTGCCACCACCACGCTTCACTGCAGTGCCTGGTCCACACATACCGCTTAGAATAAAGCCCAAAAAGTTTTATTTTGGTCTCATCAGACCAGATAATCTTATTTCTCACTATCTTGGAGTCCTTCAGGTGTTTTGTTTTTAGCAAACTCCATACGGGCTTTTCACGCTTCGTCTTGCAATGAAGAGAGGCTTCCGTTGGACCACTCTGCCATAAAGCCCCGACTGGTGGAGGGCTGGAGTGATGGTTGACTTTCTTGAACTTTCTCCCATCTCCCGACTGCATCTCTGGAGCTCAACCACAGCGATCTTCCGGTTCTTCTTTACCTCTCTCACCAAGGCTCTTGTCCCCCGACTGCTCAATTTGGCTGGATGGCGAGCTCTAGGAAGGGTTCTGGACATCGCAAACGTCTTCCATTTAAGGATTATGGAGGCCACTGTGCTCTTAGAAACATGAATTGCAGGAGAATTTTTTTTGTAACCTTGGCCAGATCTGTGCCTTGCCACAATTCTGTATCTGAGCTCTTCAGGCAGTTCCTTTGACCTCATGATTCTCATTTGCTCTGACATGCACTGTGAGCTTTAAGGTCTTATATAGACAGGTGTGTGGCTTTAGATTTGGCAAGTCAACTGCTTATGATTCAAATCATATTTCATGCTGCTTGGAGTCAAATCAAGACAAACAAAATCTAGCAATTGCACTTGTAAAGTTGGCACACTGACACAGACATCAAGGCATACGTTTGGAAAATTTCTGCAGAGTTCGTGAAATATCAAAACAGACGTTTATCCTTGGTTAAACATCAAATGAGAGCCCCCCCCGCTTTGACTTTGCAGTTCCTCTTGATGCCTGCGGGTGTCGCCTTGTTCCAGCAATTGTTCCTATTGCCAGACAGGCGGTCCGGTAGAAACATCTGGCATTTGACGCTTGGGAGTTCAGAGTTCGAGGAAAGATGTTAATTAGTTTAGGGTCCACGAGGAGTCTCCTTGCGGGCAGTCTCACAGCAGGGCCACTTGGAAGAATGCGGTTTATCAAGGTGTGGGGAGTCACTGTGTCACCTCAGTTTAAGGGGAGAATGTACACTACATATCAGTATAATCAAACACAGCTGGACTCCAGGAAGGTATAGAACCATCTCAAGGATGATCAAAAGAAATGGACATCAACTTTGTTTAATATGAGTGTCACAGCAAAGGGTCTGAATACTTATGGCTGTGAGATATTTCAGTTTTTCTTTTTTAATAAATCTGCAAGAATTTAGACAATTCAGTTATTTTCTGTCAATATGGGGTGCTGTGTAAACATTAATGGGGGAGAAAATTGACTTCAATGATTTTAGCAAATGGCTGCAGTTATAACAAAGAGTGAAAAATTTAAGGGTGTCTGAATACTTTCTGTACCCTCTGTATCGTCAGTTAAAGAAACTTCGAATGAGTGTCCACACATTGCAATAACGCTCAAACGCCAGCAGGTGTTGTCTGCGTTCCAGCAATGTTCTCAGTGGTTGAGAGGGTTCAACCTTTTGGTCGCTATCACAAGGGTATTTGATGTCTAGAATCCAGATTTGATGGGAAGCTGCTAATTC
The DNA here is from genome assembly GCF_024500275.1 of Phycodurus eques. Classification (NCBI taxonomy): domain Eukaryota; kingdom Metazoa; phylum Chordata; class Actinopteri; order Syngnathiformes; family Syngnathidae; genus Phycodurus; species Phycodurus eques. The sequence continues at coordinate 2,431,530 of NC_084528.1, read as the reverse complement.
GTTTAAGATCCAGCTGACATACGGCAAGCGTCCTTTGGTGGCCGTCTTGCACAGCGGGACAGTTTAGGAGAATGCAGTTTGTCAAGTTGTTTGTTGGAGGGGTTGCAGTGCCAACTGGGGCATAGTCACTGCACATGACAGAATCAAAACAGCTTTTGTGACTTTATGCTTGGGGTCGCCACAGTGAGTAACCTGCATGGTATGTTTGGGACAGTTTTTACGCTGGTTGCCCTTCCTGACGTGACTCCCACCCACCCCACACTTTTTATTTTTTTAAATCCGGGATTGGGATCAGCAATTGCTGGGTTGAACAACTTTTGCAAAATAAAACTAAATAAGCAGTTTAATTTCAAGGTGTTAAAACTTTATAGCATTAGACTTTGAACAAGGTATATTTTTATGCTGCTTCTTTCATGACACTAGGAAAAAACTGGCCACACTATTTTATGAACTCACACACACAATGCACTCCAGGGCATGCTGATAACATTCAGGCTGAGAACAGACAAGAAGCCGTTTAATAAGGAGCCGCTGAGGACTCATTCTGAATTCCACAAGAGCAGGAAGAGAGTCCAACGTGTAAACTTGTATTATCTGATTTTATGGTATTAAATACTCAAGGACAACTTTAGTGTATCAGGACTCTTAACTAAGATCACCTACCAAACATTAAACACCGGGAAGAAGGAATTTCATCAGGGCATTTACCTTACAAGGCTGGCTGGGCAAGTCCTGGGCCTCGTTTGGAATTATAATCATATCATCATAATCGTGTAACTTAGCTACACAAACTAGAAATACATTGATTTCAGAATACCTATTGTTTAGAATCTACAGTTGAAACCACATTTTCACATGTAATAAAAAGACATACCCCCTTTTCTGTGTCTGACATAAAAACAGACTAAGAATTTCCTTTTTAGGTCAATTAGCTTGCTAAGTTCCAAAATAAGTGCTTTATTTATTTTATTTTTTAATTTATTTTTTTTAAATAATTAATTACTGTCTTCATAGTGAGAAGTTTATATAAATTGTATTAGTATTGTAGTACTATAGTACCATTGCCTTTTAAACTGTTTGACTTGGGTCAAACGTTTTGGGTATCCTTCCACAAGCTTCTCACAATAGTTGGCAGTCATTTCGAAGTGTGCTATAGACATGGAAATTTCACCAGATGTTGGCAACAACCCAAGTAATCCATACAAACAAAGAAAGTAGAACAAATAAGCTCAGAAATGAAGTTGTGTGTAATAATGTCAAATGACACAGGGAAAAAGTATTGAGCACGCCAACTGGTATTTATTTCATACTTTGTACAAAAGCCTTTGTTTGCAATGACAGCTTCAAGACTCCTCCTGTATGGAGAAACTAGTCGCATGCATTGCTCTGGTGTGATTTTGGCCCATTCCTCCACACAAGCAGTCTTCAAATCTTGAAGGTTCCGTGGGCTTCTTTTATGGACCTTGAGTTTCAGTTCTTTCCAGAGATTTTCAATTGGATTCAAGTCAGGTGATTGGCTAGGCCATTCTAGCAGCTTTATTTTTATTTTTTTCTTTGAAAGCAATTGAGTTTCCTTGGCAGTATGTTTTGGATCATTATCCAGCTGAAATGTCTACCCTCGTTTCACATTCATCATCCTCGTAGATGGCAGCAGATTTTTCTCAAGAATGTCTTGGTAGCTTTGCCCATTCATCCTTCGTCCAATAATGCAAAGTTTACCTGTACCATTTACTGAAAAGCAGCCCCACACCATCATGTTCCCACCTCCGAACTTCACTGTGGTTGTGGTGTTTTTAGGGTGATGCGCAGTGGCATTTCTCCCCCAAACGTGGCGTGCATTATGTCATCCAAACAGTTAAATTTTGCTCTCATCCGACCAGACTATATTCTCCCAGTATTTAACTGGCTTGTCCAAATGTTATTCAGCACACTTTAAATGAGTTTTGACATGCTTTTTTTTTCAGCAATGGGGTCTTGCCTTTTTGTAGGCTATCAATTAGGACCGAACCAGCTGATAGTTATTTGCACTGATAAGGGGCTGGATTGCTCTTTTGATTGATAGATTCTAGTTGTTGTCTTGGTTTTCCATGCCTTTTTGCACCTTCCTTCATGTGTTCAATACTATTTCCCTGTGTCATTTCACATTTTTACACACAACTTAATTGTTAGCTTATTTATTCTACTTTCTTCATTCAGTATTCAGTATTATGGTCCCAACCGTGCTGATTGGAATATTCAGAAGCTTAGATAAGTGCCTATAACCAATACCATTGTTATGTTTTGCAACAATTACTTTGCGATGGTCTTAAGACAGCTTCTTTGCTCTTACCCATCATGAGATGTTTCTTGACTCACACCTTGGCAATGAGACCTTTTTGTAGGCCATTAATTAGGACTGAACCAGCTGATATTCATTAGCACTGACAAGGGGCTGGATTACTGTTTTGATTAATGATAGATTTTAGGTGTTGTCTTGGCTTTCCATGGCTTTTTGCACCTCCCTTTCTTCATGTGTTCAATACTTATTCCCTCTGTCATTTCACATTATTACACACAACTTAATTTCTGATCTTATTTGTTCTGGTTTCTTTGGCTGTATGGATGACTTGGGTTGTTCCCAACATCTGGTGAAATTTTCAGGTCAGTAGGACCTCTGGAAGTATATTTAGTAAGAAAAATGGTGACGTTTTAAATGCTTATTTCAGCCGCTGTATCAACAAATGATGACTAACACAATATAACTGATTAAATGTGTTTTGTTCTTCCTCTTTTTTTCCACTCAGGGCTATGTTGAGCTGACCATACTCCCTACAGTAGCCAACCTTAACAGAATCAAGTTGAACAGTAAACAGTGCCGTATCTACAGGGTCCGAATCAATGATCTTGAAGCTCCATTCATTTATAATGACCCTACTTTGGAAGTTTGCCACAGTGACTCCAAGCAGTAAGTACAGTATGTCAAAGGGTTTTGAGCCTGGGTTGCACTTATTTTTTATTTTATTAACGTGGTCATCTTATTTTGGATGCCATTCAAAATGACCAATTTTCTTGCTTTGGTTTAGGAACAAAATTACTCAAATTATTTTTGAAATTTTTCCTAAAGAAATTCTCATGATAATAAAAACACATTTTATTGTACACCTTGAGTGCAACAGGGGTAAATGGGCCCAAAGTCCAGTACGATAGAACGACGTGTGCTTGTTTACTGCTTGTTTTTTTTTTTTTTTTTTTTTTTTTTTTTTTGGTCAAGTGGTTCAAAAAGAGTAACACTTAAAATTCATAGAAAGGAGGGACATTTTTTTGTTAGAAAAGAAAAAAAGATTCAGCATACAATTATTGTTTGTTTAAAAAAAAAAAAAAAAAAAGTGGCTGTATGAAATGTACTAAATATTAGTGAGTCACCGAAATGAAAATTCTTGGCTGAAACCGAAAATGAGGAAACCAAGCCCAGAACCCGAAACGGCAAACAAAATTATTATGCCAATTTGCAGAAATGCACATATGGCTGTGACTTCAGGGCTGCCTACCTATATAAATTCACTTCCAGAAGAATTTGTCTGAATTTCTAGATTTTTATAATCATGTTAAGAACATTACCACAGGACAGTTACTATACACGTGGGTAAAATTGTTGGTACCCCACAGTGGTCACAGAAATAACTATAATTTAATTGTATATTATATATTTAATAAACAAAACAAAACTCAAAAATCATGAAATCATGAAAATGATCATACCCTTGATGTAATGTTGTTGCACAACCTTTTGAAGCAATCACTGGATTAAAACGATTTTTTTAACTTTTCTGTGAGACTTCTGAACCTCTCGTCAGGTATTTTGGCCCACTCGGCAGGTATTTTGGCCCACTCTGGAGCAAACTGCTCCCGTTGTCTCAGGTTTGAAGGGTGCTTTCTCGAGACTGCATGTTTCAGCTCCTTCCACAGATATTCAACAGGATTTAGATCAGGGCTCAAAGAAGGCCACTTCATCATAGTCCAATGTTTTGCTCTTAGCCATTCTTGGGTATTTTTAGCTGTGTTTTAGGTAATTATTGCATTGCAAAACCCATCACCCGCGACTGAGACCAAGCTTTCTGACACTGCAAGGCTCGAAATATTTTTTTCTTTGAGAAGCAGTTTTGCTCATCATTTTTCATTTGAGGAGCAACTTTCTGTGGCACGGTGGCCGACTGGTTAGAGCGTCAGCCTCACAGTTCTGAGGACCCGGGTTCAATCCCCGGCCCCGACTGTGTGGAGTTTGCATGTTCTCCCCGTGCCTGCGTGGGTTTTCTCCGGGCACTCCGGTTTCCTCCCACATCCCAAAACACATGCATAAATTGGAGACTCTAAATTGCCCGTAGGTGTGACTGTGAGTGCGAATGGTTGTCTGTTTGTATGTGCCCTGCGATTGGCTGGCAACCAGTTCAGGGTGTACCCCGCCTCCTGCCCGATGACAGCTGGGATAAGCTCCAGCACGCCCGCGACCCTAGTGAGGATAAGCGGCTCAGAAAATGGATGTATGGGTGGAGCAACTTTCTAATTTGACAAGCAATATTTTGCAGGTTAATCGCACAGGGACCCGACGCAGGGTTTATTAAATTATAAAAATACGACAATATAACCTGGGAGTTGAATGTAGGGCTGCAGCTAACGAATATTTTACAGGGCTCTAGACTGTGACCAAATTAGTTGCATATGCAACCTTTTTTTCAACTTGTGCGAATAAAAATTTCATAGTCGCATTTGCATGAGTGCATGTTTTAATCAGAATCAGAATCATCTTTATTTGCCAAGTATGTCCAAAACACACAAGGAATTTGTCTCCGGTAGTTGGAGCCGCTCGAGTACAACAGACAGTCAATTTACAGAACACTTTGGGGACATAAAGACATTGACAAAAAACAATTGTGCAAAAAGATGCAGAGTCCTCCAGCACTTAGAGCAGTTCGAATGACTAATATTGCAATAGTCCGGTGCAATGACCATTGTGCAAAGGGCGCTGAGACTTCAAGGAGTGTATGCGGTTTAAAGTGACGAGTAGCGCGATCATCTGGGACAATGTTGGTTGTGCAAATGTTACAGATACTCCTCAATCAGTGTGCAAATGGAGCAGATGCTACTCTGGCATGAGTGGCCAGTATATGCAAATAGTGCAGCATGGCGAGACAAATACAGTGAGTGCACGAGTAATACATAATTGGCCCCACAGAAATGTGACAACGAACTCAAGTCAAAAACTTTCCAGCTTGTTGTAATGGAATTATAGGTTAGGTGTTTAAGAAGTTGATCGCAAGAGGGAAGAAGCTGTTGGAATGTCTACTAGTTCTAGTTTGCGTTGATCGGTAGCGCCTACCTGAGGGAAGGAGCTGGAAGAGCTGGTGACCAGGATGCGGAGGGTCCGAGAGGATTTTGCACGCTCTTGTCTTAGATCTGGCAGCGTGCAAGTCCTCAATGGTGGGTAGGGGGGGTACCGACAATCCTTTCAGCAGTTTTGATTGCCCGTTGCAGTAGGAGTTTGTCCTTTTTTGTAGCAGCACCAAACCAGACTGTGATGGAAGAACACAGGACTGATTCGATGACCGCTGTGTAGAACTGTCTCAGCAGCTCCGGTGGCAGGCTGTGCTTTCTCAGAAGCCGCAGGAAGTACATCCTCTGGTGGGCCTTTTTGAGGACGGAGTTGATGTTGGTCGCCCACTACAGGTCCTGAGAGATTGTAATTCCCAGGAACTTGAAGGTCTCGACGGTTGACACAAGGCAGCTGGACAACGTGAGGGGCAGCTGTGGCGAAGGATGCCTCCTGAAGTCCACGATCATCTCTACAGTCTTGAGCGTGTTCAGCTCCAGGTTGTGTCGGCCGCACCACAGCTCCAGCCGCTGCGCTTCCTGTCGATATGGAGACTCGTCACCGTCCTTGATGAGGCCGATGACAGTGGTGTCATCTGCAAACTTCAGGAGCTTGACAGTCAGGTTCGCTGAGGTGCAGTCGTTCGTGTAGAGAGAGAAGAGCAGCGGAGAGAGGACACAACCTTGGGGCGCCCCAGTGCTGATGCTGCGTGTGGATGAAGTGGCCTCTCCCAGCCTGACCTGCTGTGTCCTGCCCGTCAGAAAGCTGTAAATCCACTGTCAGATGGCAGGTGAGACGCTGAGCTGGAGAAGCTTGGTTGAAAGGAGTTCAGGGATGATGGTGTTGAACGCTGAGCTGAAGTCCACGAACAGGATCCTCGCGTAGGTCCCTGCACTGCCGAGGTGTTCTAGGATGAAGTGCAGTCCCATGTTGACTGCATCATCCGCAGACCTGTTCGCTTGGTAGGCAAACTGCAGGGGGTCCAGCAGGGGACCTGTGACACTCTTGAGGTGGTCCAGCACGAGACGTTCAAAGGACTTCATGACCACAGATGTCAAAGCGACAGGCCTGTAGTCATTCAGACCAGAGATTGCAGGTTTCTTGGGGACTGGAATGATGGTGGAGCGTTTGAAACAGGATGGAACTTCGCACATTTCCAAAGATCTGTTGAAGATCTGAGTGAAGACTGGAGCGAGCTGGTCCGCGCAGACTTTGAGGCAGGATGGGGACACATGGTCCGGTCCTGCCGCTTTGTTAACCTTCTGTTGTTTGAAGATGCGTCTCAAATTCTGTTCATGGATGGTTAACGCAGAAGTTAGAGTTGTGGTTGTGGTCGTGGGTGCGGCCGGGTGGGTGTGTGGAGTGAAACTGTCCTTTTCAAATCTGCAGTAGAAGGTATTCAAGTCGTTGGCTAGTGTGCTATTGTTCTCAGCTTGGGGGGATTGTCGCTTTTAATTAGTCAGCGATTGGAATGCATGCCAGACTGATTTCGAGTCTTTCGCGCTAAACTGTTTTTCCAACTTTGCTGCATAGATCCTCTTTGCAATGTTAATTTCTTTAGTAAGCTGGTTTCTAGCTCGATTATACAGGGCCCTGTCCCCGCTCTGATATGCATCTTCCTTAGCTTGGCGAAGCTGCTTGAGTTTAGCAGTGAACCACGGCTTGTTGTTGTTGAATGTCCGAAATGATTTTGTTGGTACACAAACCTCTTCACAGAAACTGATATAGGATGTGACAGTGTCCGTATATTCATCCAGGCTGCCAGCTGAATTTTCTAAGACACTCCAGTCTGTGCAGTCTAAACAGCTTTGAAGTTCCATCTTGGCTTCATTGGTCCACTTTTTGACTGTTTTCACTGTAGGCTTCGCACATTTAAGTTCCTGCTTGTACGTCAGTATTAAGTGAATTAAGCAGTGATCAGACGAGCCCAGGGCTGCACGAGGTATAGCACGGTATGCGTTCTTTACCGTAGTGTAGCAGTGGTCTAAAGTATTATTTTCCCTGGTAGGACAGTCGATGTGCTGCTTGTATTTAGGGAGTTCGTGGTTGAGTTTAGCTTTGTTAAAGTCCCCGAGAATAATGAGGGGTGAGTCCGGGTGTTTTTTTTTCAATTTCGTTGACTTGTTCGGCGAGCGTTAGCAATGCGGCGTTCGTTTTAGCTTGAGGTGTAATATAGACTCCAGCCAGTATAAACGATACAAACTCACGTGGCGAGTAGAATGGTTTACAGTTCAAAAACAGCGACTCCAAATGCGGGCTGCAGTGTGTGCTGAGCACCGTGACATCCGTACACCATTTTACGTTGATATGGAGGCATATCCCGCCGCCCTTTGTTTTCCCCGATGATTCCATGTCGCAGTCCGCTCAATGAATGTTGAAGCCAGGAAGCATGACGGCGCCATCGGGTACGGCGTCGCAAAGCCAGGTCTCCGTGAAGCACATGGCCGCGGAACGTCCGAAGTCTTTACTGGTCTTTAACAGAAGATGAAGCTCGTCCATTTTGTTGGGTAGGGAGCTTACATTCGCGAGGTGGATCGACGGGAAGGCCAATCTGTGTCCTCTCTTGCGGAGTTTCACCTGAATGCCGGCTCGTTTCCCTCTGTGGCGCCGCTTCCGCCTCCATGTGCCGAAAACCGCGGACGCCGCTCCGGTGAGTAACTCGGGGAAAAAACTGAGCGGATTTTCGAAAGTTGGTGACAGAAAGTCTGGAGTAGCCTCCTTGATGGTTAGCAGGTCTCCCCTTGTGTAAGTGAGTCGTGTAAGGTCTCCAAAGACGGACGAAAAACACAAAAACAAAGACAATACGTTACCGAGGCGACCACACTGGTAGGCGCCATCTTGGGATCTCTGTCGCGTACCTTCCAACAAGACAAGAAAGTCACCTTTTTTATTTACCCACTGCAATCTCCTCTTGCGCTCGCGAGAGAGAGAGAGAGAGAGAGAGAAAGAGAGAGTGTGCGCTGTGACACTGGCAATCATTATGAATTACATTTGGGTTCAAAACGACCCGCTGCAATATGATTGGCTGCCTGCTGCGACATAATTGTATCTTCCAGATAAGACACGCATATCATAAATCACAGCACAGTCGCTATTATCACAGCACAGTCGCGTACATGCGCAGTGCCGTGAAAAAAGTTTGCCCCCCCCTTTTCAAATTCTTATATTTTTGCAAAATTTCCCCACTTTAAGTCATCAAACAAATGTAAATATCAGACAACTACAACCCAAGTGAACTTAAAATGCTGTCTTAAAACGGTGAGTTCATTTATTAAGGAAAAGAAAATATTCCAAGTTACCTGGCTTTGTGTGGAAAAAGTAATTGCCCCCTAAACCTAATAAGTGTTTGGTCATCCTCAGCAGCATCAACTGAAATCAAGCGTTTTCTATAACTAGCAATGAGTCTTTCACATTCCTGTGGAGATATTTTGGCCCACTCTTCCTTGCAGAGTTGTTTGAATTCAGCAAAAAATTAGCATTTTTGAGCATGAACGGACCTTTTTAAGGTCATGACACTGCATTTCAGTTGGGTTCAAGTCTGGACTTTGACTAGGCCACTCCGAAACCTTATTTTTTATTTATTTCTATTTTTTTAGCCATTCAGAAGTTGACTTGCTGGTGTGTTTTGGATCGTTATCATGCTGCAGAACCCAAGTGCGGTTCAGCTTGGTCACGAAATAATGGCTGAACATACTTCTTCAGGATTTTCTGTTGAAGAGCAGGATTCATGGTTCCATCAATCACAGCAAGTTGTCCAGGTCCTGAAGGAGCAACACAGCCTAAGACCATCACACTACCACAACCATGTTTCACTGGTTGAAGAATGCTCTTTTTCTGAAATGCTGTGCTACATTCATGTAACGAGACACAGACTTTCCAAAAAGCTCAACTTTCATTACGTTAGTCGATATAATATTCTCCTAAAAGTCTTGGGACGACAAGCCTTTGCTCTTTTTGGTCGCCTTGGAATTCTGCCATACATTCCTTTTTTGCCCAGTCTCTTCCTTAGTGTTGTGTCATGAACACTGACCTTAACTGAAGCAAAGGAGGCCTGCAGTTCTTTGGAAGTTGTCCCGAGTTCCTTTGTGCCCTCCTGGATGAGTCATTGCTGTTTCTAGGGATAATATTTGTAGGCTGGCCACTCCTAGGAAGGTTCACCACTGTTCCATAATTTTCCCATTTGAGATTAATGGCTCTTGTGTTGTCTTGTATGGTTTGCTGGAATCTTAAAGCTTTAGAAATGGCTTTGTAACCCTTTCCAGACTGACAGATGTCAATTACTTTATTTCTTGATTGTTCTTTAATTCGTTTGGATCGTGTCACAAAACCGATATTCTCACCACTCACAGTAAGTAGTTAACATTTTGCTTTTCACATTTGTGTTCATCATTTATTTATATCAATGGAATTAACCATGGGTTTAACCAGAATGTTGATTTATCTAATACTAAAAAAAATAATCAACCTTGGTTTATTAAACATTTTCAATCATCTATTAATGCATTTTAATTATTTTTCCCAGACCAAATGTCCACTAGCGAGAGTTTCTCAAAACCTTGAAAAATTATAAATAACCGTCCTACATTCCAGGTGTAATAATCAATCACCTTCCCTTAGGCACCAGGGCAAGTTACATCATCCCAGGCTAACCCTAACCCAACTATAGATTTGTTCAAGCAGTTCAAAACTGCTACACCTTAGGTCCCAGACCAAACATCAACATTATCTAACATGGGCAATAGATCCTCAGACAATTACAAGTAATAATAATTCTACATCCCAGGTCTTTCAATATTCCCATCTGCATTAGTCATGGTTGTTGTTATCCCTCGTCTTTTGTTGTCATGACAAAAAAACAATCAACAAAAAGAACATTAAACAACAGCAATGAGAGATTCAAATATAAAGGTCATTCTGTCAACTTGGACTGGTCTTGGAGCGGGGGATAAGAGGACATATTTCTAATTCAAAGTGATCTATCAGTTATACTTCATATTTGCATACATTAACTCCATAAGTGTGTAAATGAATGTTTGGTGGTGACTGTAAATTAAATAACTATCTTAAGCAAAGAAGTGTAATCAGTGCCAAGCGCATCTCCATTGCAGAAAAATAACGAAACGAAACAGCAATGTTGACTTGGGGTGTGTGTTTGTTTGTCACCAGTCAAGCGTCGCTCTGTCTTTGGGGCTGCCGGGAGTCAGCCAGAAGTCGGAGGAACTGGGTCTCTCACCATTGATTGCCACTATGAGTGCAAAAGGGCTTTTTTTTTTTTTCCCCCCCTTGGCGGCACTGCATCAAAAACCGATATCAATGTGTAAAGGATATCACCACATTGCCTCAGGAACACTTCAGAAAAACAATGTCAGGAAATGCAGCTCGGCACTACATCCGTAAGTGCAACTTAAAACTCTACTATGCAAAGCAAAAGCCATTTATCAACAACACCGAGAAACGTCGCCGGCTTCTCTGGGCCCGAGCTCATATAAGATGGACTGATGCAAAGTGGAAAAGTGTTCTGTGGTCCGACGGGTCCACATTTCAAATTGTTTTGGGAAATTGTGGACGTCGTGTCCTCCGGGCCAAAGAGGTAAAGAACCATCCGGACTGTTATGGACGCAAAGTTCAAAAGCCAACATCTGTGTGGTATGGGGCTGTGTTAGTGCCAATGACATGGGTAACGTACACATCTGTGAAGGCACCATTAATGCTGAAAGGCACATACAGGTTTTGTAGAAACATATGCTGTCATCCAAGCAATGAAATGGTCAAATTTTCAAGGAATTACAATTTTCTTTACCGTAATTCTTTGTTTGGAGGACAAAGGGTCTTTTTGGATCCTGAGGTGATAGCCGACATCCAGAGCCCCGGCAGCCCCCCCGTCCTAAATTTTTTGGGTGGAGGCAGGACTCGTGCGTTGGTCCTGGATGATAAATCACTCCCATCGTTCCCTGGATCGGCAATCAATCCTAGAATCCTACTTCTGACTCCAACTAATATTTGGTATATATGTAACATAAATTTTCCTACTCAGCTACTTTTGCTGCGTTGACAAGGGACACGAGGCTTTTGAACTTTGCGGTGATAACAATCCAAACGGTCCTTTTCCGCTTTGGCCCAGAGAACACAATGTCCATGAGTTCCAACCAAAATCAATTTGAAATGTTAATTCATCAGACCACAGCACACTTTTCCACTTGGCGTCAGTCCATCTCAGATGAGCTTGAGTCCAGAAAAGCTGGCAGCATTTGTGGGTTTTGTTGATATATGGCTTTCACTTTGCATGATAGTAATAACTTGCATTTGTAGATGTGGCAACGAACTATGTTAACTGACAATGGTTCTCTGAAGTGTTCTTGAGCCCACGTGTCAATATCCTTTTCACAACGATGCCGGTTTTTAATGCAGTGTCACCTGAGCAATCGACGATCGGCATTCAACGTTGGCTTTCTGCCTTGCTACGTCCAGAAATCTCTCCAGATTTTCTGAATCTTTTGATATTATGGGCCGAGATGATCCACCCATCCATCCATTTTCTGAGCCGCTTCTCTTCACTAGGGTCGCGGGCGCCAATCGCAGGTCACATACAAACAAACAACCATTCGCACTCACATTCACACCTACGGGCAATTTAGAGTTGTCAATTAACCTACCATGCATGTTTTTGGGATGTGGGAGGAAACCGGAGTGCCCGGAGAAAACCCACGCAGGCACGGGGAGAACATACAAACTCCACACAGGCTGAGGACCGGGGATTGAACCCCGGTCCTCAGAACTGTGTGGCAGACGCTCTAACCAGTCGTCCACCGTGCCGCCTGGGCCCAGATGATAAAATCCCTAAATTCCTTGCAATTGTCCGTTGAGTGACCTTGGTATTAAACTGTTGGCTATTTACGCACGCAGTTGTTCACAAAGTGGTGAAACTCGTCCCATCCTCGCTTGTGAACAACTGAGCCTTTCAGGGATGCTCTTTTGATATCCAATTATGACACACATCTGTTTCCAATTAACCTGCTCACCTGTGGAATGTTCCAAACAGGTGGTTTTTATTTTTAGCATTCCCCAACTTTCCCAGTCTTTTGTTGCCCCTGTCCCATCTTTTTTGGAATGTGTTGCAAGCATCAAATTCAAAATGAGAGAATAGCTGCAAAAAAAAACAATGTTCATCAGTTTGAACATTAAATACCTTGTTTTTTTATCCATCCATCCATCCATCCATTTTCTGAGCCGCTTCTCCTCACCAGGGTCGCAGGCTTGCTGGAGCCTATCCCAGTTATCATCGGGCAGGAGGCAGGGTACACCCTGAACTGGTTGCCAGCCAATTGCAGAGCACATACAAACAAACAAACAAACATTCGCACTCAAATTCACACCTACTGGCAATTTAGAGTCTCCAATTAATGCATGTTTTTGGGATGTGGGAGGAAACCGGGGTGCCCGCAGAAAACCCATGCAGGCACGGGGAGAACATGCAAACTCCACCCAGGCGGGGCCGGGGATTGAACCCGGGTCCTCAGAACTGTGAGGCTGACGCTCTAACCAGTTGCCAACCGTGCCGCCGTCTTTTTATCCATCCATCCATTTTCTGTACCGCTTTATCCTCACAAGGGTCGCGGGCGTGCTGGAGCCTATCCCAGCTATCGTCGGGCGAGAGGCGGGGTAAAGCCTGAACTGGTCGCCAGCCAATCGCAGCTTGTCTTTTTAGTGTATTATATTTAATATAAATTGAAAAGGATTTGCAAATCATTGTATGCTTTTTTCCATTTACGTTTTACACAACATCCCAACTTCATTGGAATTGGGCTTTGGAAAAAGCCATGTAAAAAGCTAGAAAACAGTACGAGTACTGCTCACGCTGCGTGTATATCGGTAAATACCTTATTATTATTTTGCTATCAAAAGCCATTCCAGAATGTTGGAATGGCTTTTTTCTCTTTTATAGAATGAGACCATTCAGGTGTGAGAGGTGTCACTAAAGCCAAAAATATTAGTGTAGCGCACATGCTCCCCGCAACCTGAGGTGACACAGTGACTCCCCAGGCCGTGATAAACTGCATTCTTCGAAGCCGGACTGCTGTGACACAGTCGCTAAGAGGACACCTGGCATACTTCAAATGGACCCTAAAGTAATTAGCAGGTCCCCTCGAAATCTTTGTTTACAGTCATCAAAGAGTCCTTTTCTTCGTTTGAATTGGCGACAGCCAAAAGGGACGAGTCGACAAATGTGCACACAAGGTGACACCCACTGTCGTTGAGAGAAACTGCAAAGCCGAATCGTGAACTCGCATTTTATGTTTAACCGAAGGAAAATTTGTTTTGATATTTTACAAACTCTGCCGAATTATTCCAAGTGTATGCCTTGATGTCTGTGTCAGTGTGTCAACTTTACAAGCGCAGCTGCGAGATTTTGAGAACTATTTTTCTTGACTTGACTCCAAGCAGCATGAAATGTGATTTGAACCATAAGCAGTTGATTTTCCAAGACTAAATTTTAAACAGTCTATATTCTTGACCTGTGAGTAAAGAGTACAAAGTTGGGGGTATTTTATGGGTCAAAATTGTAGACTAGATTCAAGCTGATGGGTGTGATCTTGTCTGGTCCTCGGTCGTCTTCGACACGCCCCCGGGGTATTTAACTCTTGACTCCCGCCTTCTTGCTTCGATTGTGTTTTTTCTCTCTTCGTGTCCTGGCTGGCTAACCTCGTCAGCCACAAGCTGGCCTCGGCCACCCCTCCCCCATCATCCTTCTTTGTTCTGGCACGCGGCACGGTAACTGCGGGCCTTGGGGATGGAGACCCGGCTCCCGTGCCTCCGTGGATCGCCGTTGCTAAGCCTCCAAAACAGTTGCTGCTGAGGTACCAGATACGCTCCCAGGCAAACGTGACTTTTCTGAACTTGCGAGCGGATCCCGGACCCAAGACAGGGAGAGAGGAGGGTCATATTCTCCCAACGAGGCGTGACGAAAAACAATTTTTCGTCTTCCCACCTCTTTTGTTTCATTTTTCTGCATCCTTTTTCTCATTCGACCAAACCTGTCTCCGTGCTTCCCGAGACGACTGAGACAGACCCCCACCAGCTGATCTACTTTTGTGAGTAACACACCAGTGTTTGCCAGATTGTACAATATTAGTGCCTAATAATTTGGGGGAAATTACTAGCTCCACACAAAATCCTAACTTTGTCCTCTCTCCCGTCCGGACTGGGCGTTTAACGCTCGCATTTTCAACTTTAGTCCAACACACCGTGCTCTATTTCCCTTTTCTTACGCCTATTTTTCTTCTTTTTATCATTATTACTGTTATTTTCGTTCTTTAGTTTGACCCCTTTGTGTGTTTCCCTCTTGATCCATTGTAGATGTCATTAAATATTCGCTAAAATTCCATTCTTGGTCGTGTTTTGTGTGGGTTGAGTTGAACAATTAACCTCTGTTGTCTCTGACTCAAAATTTCATAAAATATAGCAACCTTCAAATTATAAGATTGATAAAAAGGTTTTGTCACTTTCCCTAAAATTTCTCCATATAAAAAGATACATGCTGACCTTTAGGGGACAAATTAGTTGGATTTTAACGTTAAAGCATACATCGGACTAACCCGGAAGTGAACACAGGCTTTTACCTTCATTCGTATATTTTTTCAAATTAATAACATTTTTATAACCCCCATATACGCTACATTAGCGTTAGAGTCACTGTTCTGCTGATTTTTCTTTTCACAAAGAGCTAGTGTTCTCTGCTTTTTGGATGAAAGAAGAAAGTCTGACTCTGTGCAAATATAATAATAGAACACTATTCTGTGAGTTTTGAAAAATCAGTCAAAATGCTCAAACTGCTGACAAAATCGGGTTGGCTGCTCTGAAATCAGCTGGCCGTAAATGAGTTGAGCTAACATACATTATTAATATTGAACTGGGTAAGAAATTTTGGGGCGCATGTATGAAACAACGGGTAAATAAATTCAGGCTACAGCAGTTTAAAGATGTTTATATATTGATGGAAGGAAGCAAAACATTTTAAGGTCCCATATTTTGGCTGTTAGACCTCCACAGTGTGACTCTCTAACATGGAATAAGTTTAAAAGTGTCAATTTCATTTCAAACAACACCTTGGTTTTGTCATACGAGTGTCCAGAAAATGCCCCTCTGACAGATACTTCTGTTTCACCCCGTTTTGTATCTGCTTTGTCCATATTTGGCTTAGACCGCTCCCTTTCCTCTGATTGGTTGCCTCTGTGTAGACGACCCACTCGTGAGAGCACGTTTATGTTGACAGCGCTGACTCGGGAGGAGAGTGGGAGGCGGAGAGCTTCGCTAGTGACGTAGATAAGCTCGAGAAATTTGAATGACCTGATTATTGGCCTCTTGGCAGAAAAACGTCAGGAAGTCAGGAATGCGTGGACAATTTGTATTCATATTTCACACGTTTACTGAGGCCCCATAGAGACAATATTACATCCCAAATACGAGAAAAAATGGTTTGGCAAAATACGCGACCTTTAAAAAAAATGTGGCAAACAATCTTGTCGGAGACAGTATTTTGCTGAAGATAGCCTAATTTTTTTTATTTTATTTTTTTAATTTTTTTTATTTTTTTGTTTAGGGCATAACAGGTCAGTACAGGATATAGTGTGTGCCCAGGCTCATGAACGGGTTCAGTTGACTGGAATGTGTGCTTTTTAGAAGCAAAGGTTTGGTCAGGAAATGTTTGTCAACCGCACCTGTGGACATGAAGTTATCATATCATTGTTTTTGTCAATGTCTTTGTCTCCTAAGTGTTCTGTAAATTGACTGTCTGTTGTACTAGAGCGGCTCCAACTACCGGAGACAAATTCCTTGTGTGTTTTGGACATACTTGGCAAATAAAGATGATTCTGATTCTGATCATGCAATCAAGGAAAAGATGTCAGACTTCAGGCTAATGCCGAGGGAATACTTTACTCTGATGCTTTCTCATCCAGGATTCTCTGCTAGCTTGTGTTGCTTTCTTTTTGCTAGCTCTCACTGGTACTGGTTTGAAATTATTAATAGACACTATCTAATACAACTGATATTTAAATTTACTGTGCCTGTCTGCATGCATAGAAGTGAGATGTTTTTTATTTATTTATTTACCAGATGATTTTCTGATTTTTCGACAGAAGGAACCTGAACTATTTTTCGAGTGCCTATACTGCAGCGGTGAGTGCTGTGGACCCAGATGCGGGACATGGGGAGTTGGTCATCAAGGTTCCTTCTGAACTCTGGAAACAAGGAGATGGTGAGACAATCACGACTAAACCATTGGTTATGACGAAATCTCATCTTTTTGGAACCTTAGTGAAGCCGAGAAATTGGAATAAGTTAACGTTCTGTATCATCAGATATTTTCTCACGACCGTATTTCCGTAATTAGATTTTATGTGGCAATTCTCACAGAGCTCATTCCCAAAGTCTTCCACATAAAATACATGAATGACAAATACAAATCAAAACAATTAAATCTTCCTGGAATGCCTGCCTAAAACAAATGTTTTGAATTATCCATCCATCCACCCACACTGGATAAATTTGTCAATGTGATCCGATCATCTGAAACTACGGTGTGTGTGTGTGTGTGTGTGTGTGTGTGTATATATATATATATATATATATATATATATATATATATAGTAACACAGCATTTTTTATCTTTCTTATAGAAAGTATGTGGCCATTTAATTAATTACCTCAAAAAAGGTAATTGCAGTCAGGTTTTAGCACAACTGGAGTCTCAAAATCATGAGTTTGGAGGTGTGGAGTTCAGCTGCTTAAAACCCCTCAAACGTTTCGAATTCATTCTGTACAAGAATAGGCTTACCGGTATGTGAGCCATGTTTTGCCCAAAAAAAGCTTTCAGAGGTTCTACTATCGGGAATTGTTCACTTACAGAAAGCTGGCAAGGGTTACAGTTATTTGAAAGACCCTAGAAATTCACTTGTCTACAGTTAGCCAAACGACTTACTAATGGAGACACTTTTGGACTGTTGCTACTCTACTCAGAAGTGGGCACCCTATAAAAATAACAGTAAGAGCACAACAAAGACTCATCAGTGAGGTTAAAAAAAAAAATCCTCCAAATGACAGCCAAAGATTAAAAAAAAAAAACATTAGAACTGGCTAACATTTATGATCATGAGTGTACAATACGTAAAACATTCAAGAGCTGACAAATGTGAGAGAACGTCCGTATTTTGTGACACAAATCACTGAATGTTGACTCTTTTCAGTCGTAACACTGATTGTTCTGGATATTGAGAGCTGTCGGACAAGTTCGCAAAAGTACAGTGGGGTAAAAACGTATTTAGTAAGCCACCAATTGTGCAAGTTCTCCCACTTAAAAAGATGAGGGAGGCCTGTGATTTTCATCATAGGTATACCTCACCTATGAGAGACAAAATGAGAAAAAAAAATTCAGTAAGTCACTGTGATTTTTAAAGAATTTATTAGCAAATTATGGTGGAAAATAAGTATTTGGTCAATAACAAAAGTTAATCTCAATACTCTGTTATATACCCTTTGTTGGCGTTTTCTGTAAGTCTTCACAAGGTTTTCACACACTGTTGCTGGTATTTTGGCCCTCCATGCAGATCTTCTCGAGAGCAGTGATATTTTGGGGCTTTTCACACAGCGACTTTCAACTCCCTCCAATGATTTTCTATGGGGTTGAGATCTGGAGACTGGGTCGATCACTCCAGGACCTTGAAATGCTTCTTACGAAGCCACTCCTTCATTTCCCGGGCGGTGTGTTTGGGATCATTGTCATGTTGAAAGACCCAGCGACGTTTCATCTTCGATGCCTTTGATGGAAGGAGGTTTTTCCTCAAAACCTCACGATACATTGCCCCATTCATTCTTTCCTTTACACAGATCATCTCGTCCTGGTCCCTTTGCAGAAAAACACCCCAAAAGCATGATGTTTCCACCCCTATGCTTCACAGTAGGTATGGTGTTCTTTGGATGCAAATCACTATTCTTTCTCCTCCAAACACGACAAGTTGAGTTTTTACCCAAAAGTTCTATTTTGGTTTCATCTGTCCTTATGACATTCTCCCAATCCTCTTCTGGATCATCCAAATGCTCTCAACCAAACTTCAGACTTTCCTGGACATGTACTGGCTTAAGCAGGTCGACATGAATGGCACTGCAGGATTTGAGTCCCTGACGGCGTAGTGTGTTACTGATTGTAGCCTTTGTTACTTTGGTCCCAGCTCTCTGCAGGTCATTCACTAGGTCCACCCCCATGTGGTTCAGGGACTTTTGCTCACCGTTCTTGTGATCATTTTGACCCCACGGGGTGAGATCTTGCGTGGAACCCCAGATCGAGGGAGATTATTAGTGGTCTTGTATGTCTTCCATTTTCTAATAATTGCTCCCACAG
Source organism: Phycodurus eques (assembly GCF_024500275.1). Taxonomy (NCBI): domain Eukaryota; kingdom Metazoa; phylum Chordata; class Actinopteri; order Syngnathiformes; family Syngnathidae; genus Phycodurus; species Phycodurus eques. The sequence continues at coordinate 2,412,793 of NC_084528.1, read as the reverse complement.
TTGATTTCTTCAGACCAAGCTGCTTACCTATTGCAGATTTAGTCTTCCCAGCCTGGTGCATGTCTACAGTTTTGTTTCTGGTGTCCTTTGACAGCTCTTTGGTTTTGGCCATAGTGGAGTTTGGAGTGTGACAGTTTGAGGTTGTGGACAGGTGTCTTTTATACTGATGAGTTCAAACAGGTGCCATTAATACAGGTAACGAGTGAAGGACAGAGGAGCCTCTTAAAGAAGTAGTTACAGGTCTGTGAGAGCCAGAAATCTTCCTTGTTTGTAGGTGACCAAATACTTATTTTATTGAGGAATTTACCAGTTCATTAAAAATCAAACATGATTTTTATGGATTTGTTTTTTACTAATTTTGTCTCACATAAGTGAGGTGTACCTATGATGAAAATTACTGGCCTCTCTCATCTTTTTAAGTGGGAGAACTTGCACAATTGGTGGCTGACTAAATACTTTTTCCCCCACTGTATGACTGCTGTGAATGTGGAAAAATGGTCAAAAAAGGGCCAGTTTTGTATTTTCAAAAAATCATAGCTCACTTCCTGTGCATTTAGGAGATGGCTTCTGCTTACTTTTTTGTACATCTCAGGGTGCTATACATCTTCTTTTCCTTGCGGCTTGTCCCTTTAGGGTTCGCCACAGCGCATCATCCTTTTCCATGTAAGCCTATCTCCTGCATCCTCCTCTCGAACACCAAGTGCCCTCATGTCTTCCCTCACGACATCCATCAACCTTCTCTTTGGTCTTCCTCTAGCTCTCTTGCCTGGCAGCTCCATCCTCATCATCCTTCGACCAATATACTCACTATTTCTCCTCTGAACGTGTCCAAACCATCGAAGTCTGCTCTCTCTAACTTTTTCTCCAAAACATCAAACCTTGGCTGTCCCTCTGATGAGCTCATTTCTAATTCTATCCAACCTGGTCACTCCGAGAGCGAACCTAAACATCTTTAATTCCGCCACCTCCAGCTCTGCTTCCTGTTGTCTCTTCAGTGACATGGTCTCTAATCCGTACATCATGGCTGGCCTCACCACTGTTTTATAAACTTTGCCCTTCATCCTAGCAGAGACTCTTCTGTCACATAACACACCTGAAACCTTCCTCCACCCGTTGCAACCTGCTTTGACCTGTTTCTTCACTTCCTGACCACACTCACCATTGCTCTGGACTGTTGACCCCAAGTATTTCAAGTCCTTCACCCTTGCTATCTCTTCTCCCTGTAGCCTCACTCTCCCCCCTCCACTCCTCTCATTCATGCATTCTGTCTTACTTCGGCTAATATTAATTCCTCTGCTTTCCAGTGCATGCCTCCATCTTTCTAACTGTTCCTCTACCTGCTCCCTGCTTTCACTGCAGATCACAATGTCATCTGCAAACATCACGGGCATTCCAGTCTAACCTCATCTGTCAGCCTATCCATCACCACTGCAAACAGAAAGGGGCTCAGGGCTGATCCCTGATGCAGTCCCACCTCCACCTTAAATTCGTCTGTCACACCTACAGCACACCTCACTGCTGTTCTGGTGCCCTCATACATGTCCTGGATTATTCTAACATACTTCTCTGCCACTCCAGACTTCCGCATGAGAGAGGAACTTCCGCAGTTCCTCTCTGGGTGGTCATAAGCTTTCTCTAGCTCTACAAAGACACAATGGAGCTCCTTCTGACCTCCCCCTTACTTTTCCATCAATATCCTCAAGGCAAATAATGCATCTGTGGTACTCTTTCTAGGCATGAAACCATACTGTTGCTCACAAATACTCACTTCTGTCCTGAGTCTCGCCTCCACTACTCTTTCCCATAACTTCATTGTGTAGCTCATCAACTGTATTCCTCTATAGTTCCCACAGCTCTGCACATCACCCTTGTTCTTAAAAATGGGCACCAGCACACTTTTCCTTCATTCCTCAGGCATCTTCTCACACGATAGAATTCTATTGAACAACCTGGTCAAAAACTCCAAAGCCACCTCTCCTAGATGCTTCCATACACCACAGGAATTTCATCAGGACTAACTGCCTTTCCATTTTTCATCCTCTTTAATGCCTTTCTAACTTCCCCCATAATCATAGCCACTTCCTGTGCCACCACCCTTGCCTCTTCTACTCTCCCTTCTCTCTCCTTTTCCTCATTCATCAACTCCTTGAAGTATTCTTTCCATCTAGCAAGCACACTACTGGCACCAGTCAACATATTTCCCTCTCTATCCTTAATCACCTTAACCTGCTGCACATCCTTCCCATCTCTATCCCTCTGTCTGACAAAACTGTGTAGACCATTTTCTCCTTCTTTACTGTCCAACCTGCCATATATGTCATCATATGCCTCTTGTTTGGCCTTTGCCACCTCTACCTTTGCCCTGTGTCGCATCTACGTATATACACATACATACGTATATACACATACATACGTAGATACGTATATACACATACATACGTATATACGTGTATATACACATACATACGTATATACGTGCATATCAGAATCAGAATCATCTTTATTTGCCAAGTATGTCCAAAACACACAAGGACTTTGTCTCCGGTAGTTGGAGCCGCTCAAGTACAACAGACAGTCAATTTACAGAACACTTTGGGGACATAAAGACATTGACAAAAAACAATTGTGCAAAAAGATGCAGAGTCCTCCAGCACTTAGAGCAGTTCGAATGACTAATATTGCAATAGTCCGGTGCAATGACCATTGTGCAAAGGGCGCTGAGACTTCAAGGAGTGTATGCGGTATAAAGTGACGAGTAGTGCGATAATCTGGGACAATGTTGGTTGTGCAAATGTTACAGATACTCCTCAATCAGTGTGCAAATGAAGCAGATGCTACACTGGCATGAGTGGCCAGTCTATGCAAATAGTGCAGCGTGCTACAGTGAGTGCACGAGTAATACATAATTGGCCCCACAGAAATGTGACAACGAACTCAAGTAAAAAAATGTCCAGCTTGTTGTGATGGAATTATAGGTTAGGTGTTTAAGAAGTTGATCGCAAGAGGGAAGAAGCTGTTGGAATATCTACTAGTTCTAGTTTGCATTGATCGGTAGCGCCTACCTGAGGGAAGGAGCTGGAAGAGCTGGTGACCGGGGTGCGGAGGGTCCGAGAGGATTTTGCACGCCCTTGTCTTAGTTCTGGCAGTGTGCAAGTCCTCAAGTGTGGGTAGGGGGGTACCGGACAATCCTTTCAGCAGTTTTGATTGTCCGTTGCAGTCGGAGTTTGTCCTTTTTTGTAGCAGCACCAAACCAGACTGTGATGGAAGAACACAGGACTGATTCGATGACCGCTGTGTAGAACTGTCTCAGCAGCTCCGATGGCAGGCTGTGCTTTCTCAGAAGCCGCAGGAAGTCCATCCTCTGCTGGGCCTTTTTGAGGACGGAGTTGATGTTGGTCACCCACTTCAGGTCCTGAGAGATTGTAATTCCCAGGAATTTGAAAGGACTCGACGGTTGACACAAGGCAGCTGGACAACGTGAGGGGCAGCTGTGGCGATGGATGCCTCCTGAAGTCCACGATCATCTCTACAGTCTTGAGCGTGTTCAGCTCCAGGTTGTGTCGGCCGCACCACAGCTCCAGCCGCTCCGCTTTCCTGTCGATATGCAGACTCGTCACCGTCCTTGATGAGGCCGATGACAGTGGTGTCATCTGCAAACCTCAGGAGTTTGACAGTCGGGTTCGCTGAGGTGCAGTCGTTCGTGTAGAGAGAGAAGAGCAGCGGAGAGAGGACACAACCTTGGCGCGCCCCAGTGCTGATGCTGCGTGTGGATGAGGTGGCCTCCCCCAGCCTGACCTGCTGTGTCCTGCCCGTCAGAAAGCTGTAAATCCACTGGCAGATGGCAGGTGAGACGCTGAGCTGGAGAAGCTTGGATGAAAAGAGTTCAGGGATGATGGTGTTGATCGCTGAGCTGAAGTCCACGAACAGGATCCTCGCGTAGGTCCCTGCACTGTCGAGGTGTTCTAGGATGAAGTGCTGTCCCATGTTGACTGCATCATCTGCAGACCTGTTCGCTTGGTAGGCAAACTGCAGGGGGTCCAGCAGGGGACCTGTGACACTCTTGAGGTGGTCCAGCACGAGACGTTCAAAGGACTTCATGACCACAGATGTCAAAGCGACAGGCCTGTAGTCATTCAGACCAGAGATTGCAGGTTTCTTGGGGACTGGAATGATGGTGGAGCGTTTGAAACCGGATGGAACTTCGCACATTTCCAGAGATCTATTACAGAGATCGTATATACGTATGTATGCGTATGTACGTATGTATGCGTATATACGCGTATATACGTATGTATGCGTATATACGCGTATATACGTATGTATGCGTATATACGTATGTATGCGTGTATACGCGTATATACGTATGTATGCGTGTATACGCGTATATACGTATGTATACGCGTATATACGTATGTATGCGTGTATGCGTATGTATGCGTATGTATGCGTGTATGCGTATGTACGCGTATGTATGCGTATGTATGCGTATGTACGCGTATGCATGCGTGTATGCGTATGTACGCGTATGTACGCCTATGTATGCGTTTATAAGCGTATACGCGTAAACACGCATATATACACGTATATACAACCCCAATTCCAATGAAGTTGGGACGTTGTGGGAAACAAAAACAGAATACAATGATTTGCAAATCATGTTCAACCTATATTTAATTGAATACACTACAAAGACAAGATATTTAATATTCAAACTGATAAACGTTATTGTTTTTTAGCCAATAATCATTAACTTGGAATTTTATGGCTGCAACACATTCCAAAAAAGCTGGGACAGGGTCATGTTTACCATTGTGTCTTTTCTTTTAACAACAGTCAATAAATGTTTGGGAACTGAGGACACTAATTGTTGAAGGTTTGTAGGTGGAATTCTTTCCCATTCTTGCATGATGTACAGCTTCAGCTGTTCAACAATCCGGGGTCTCCGTTGTCGTATTTTACGCTTCATAATGCGCCACACATTTTAATGGGAGACAGGTCTGGACTGCAGGCAGGGGGGTCTCGTACCCGCACTCTTTTCCTACAAAGCCACACTGATATAACGTGCAGAATGTGGTTTGGCATTGTCTTGCTGAAATAAGCAGGGGCGTCCATGAAAAAGACATTGCTTGGATGGCAGCACATGTTTCTCCAAAACCTGGAAATACCTTTCAGCATTAATGGTGCCTTCACAGTAAGTTATCCATGCCTTTGGCACTAACACAGCCCCATACCATCAAAGATGCTGGCTTTTGAACTTTGCGTCCATAACAGTCCGGGTGGTTCTTTTCCTCTTTGGTCCGGAGCACACGACGTCCACAATTTCCAAAAACAATTTGAAATATGGACTCGTTGGACCACAGAACACTTTCCCACTTTGCATCGGTCCATCTTAGAGGAGCTCGGGCCCAGAGAAGCCGTCACGGTTTCTGGGTGTTGTTGATAAATGGCTTTTGCGTTGCATAGTAGAGTTTCAAGTTGTACTTACGGATGTAGCGCCGAACTGTATTTACTGACATTGGTTTTCTGAAGTGTTCCTGAGCCCATGTGGTGATATCCTTTCCACATTGATGTCGGTTTTTGATGCAGTGCCGCCTGAGTGATCGAAGGTCACGGGCATTCAATGTTGGTTTTCAGCCTTGCTGCTTATATGCAGTGATTTCTCCAGATTCTCTGAACCTTTTGATGATATTATGGACCGTTAGATGATGAAATCCCTAAATTCCTTGCAATTGTACGTTGAGGAACATTGTCCTTAAACTGTTCGACTATTTTCTTACGCACTTTTTCACAAAGAGGTGAACCTCGCCCCATCTTTGCTTGTGAATGACTGAGCAATTTAGGGAAGCTCCTGTTCGACCCAATCATGGCAGCCACCTGTTCCCAATTAGCCTGTTCACCTGTGGGATGTTCCAAACAGGTTTTTGATGAGCATTCCTCTACTTTCGCAGTCTTTTTTGCCACCTGTCCCAGCTTTTTTGGAGCATGTTGCAGCCATAAAATTCTATGTTAACGATTATTTGCTAAAAACAATCAAGTTTATCAGTTTGAACATTAAATATCTTGTCTTGGTAGTGTATTAAATTAGGTATAGGTTGAACATGATTTGCAAATCAAATCATTATATGATTTGATATATATATATATATATATATATATATATATATATATATTGTATCTATGGATTAACTAGTGTTGTTCCCAACATCTGGTGCAATTTTTATGTCGATAGCACCTTTGAAAATATATTTAGTGAGAAAAATGGTGACGTGTTAAATACTTATGTCAGCCGCTGTATGTGAACCCCCGGTTATATCACACAGCTCTTCATGTAATTATAAAGTATTTACCAATGTAATCTCATTCTGAATGACTGTTACCTGAGTTTGTCACAAAAAGTGTTTGTCCAATGTTACTGATATGTCCTTTTCATTGTGTGCTTTTGTCTCCAGATTCACATCTTTTAAAGGTATACATTGAATTTTCCCTGGACCAGCCTAAAGGGGGTCTCCACTTTGTTATCCATGATGTGGAAGGCAGTTTGGCAGAGAGAGGTGCTCACGTGTTCTCCTTCGGACACCACAACTCCACTCGGTATTAATCATACTTTTTTCTGTACAAATCTTAAGGTAGATACATAGATAAAATGTGCACATCTTTTGCTGTTACTGTTTATTTCAATGTACAAAGTATTTATTATAAAAAATAAGTTTAAAACATCACATCTACTCGCTTAGATAGACGGCCATGTTTTCACTCGAACGAGTTTGAGTCGCAAGAATGTGATATACAGTATAGTCGCCAGTTCTGTCTTATTTTGCAGCTATATTTACAAATAAACCCATACAGAGTTAGTAAATATTCAGCAACGACAAATTTCACATAGTTGCTGTTGGGTGGAATCCCAGCTGACTTTCAACAGCTGTTCTCTCATCATTCAAGTAATATCCATCCTTACATTTTCATCATATACTGTTGCCACCAACATCAACCAACACCATCCAGAAATCATGTTCAATCACTATTTTAATACACATAAAAATTCCTAATTAATTACGCTGTCATCGACAAAACATTTTTTTTTAACATTTTAGCAAAAATTATTATTTTAACCAACACATTTGCACCAAGGAAGGATACAGAAGTAAGAAATCAAGAAACCCGAGTTAAGTAACTTTGCAAAGTGAGAGCAGCTACAAGAACAACCACTTTGTTTATCTCTCCCAACTCCTCTGAGGTGCCTGTCCTTGCGCAGCTCTTTTTATTAAGGCTCGAGTAGGTGGTATCACATTCCATGACCTTTTAAGGATGTGGTCAGTGGCTGGAGGTGTGGCGGTTTTATTGCCTTGTGGAATGTGTACTGTGGCACTCCTCCAAACTGCTCCTGCTTCTAGTGAACGAGGGTGCTATCATCTCAGTGCAGTTACAGCAACAATGTGTTTTTATGCAATAATACATAAAAAAATTTCCCTCCTTTACCTCCTGTTTATCAAATAAAAATACATCACTCAACATACTGTCACATTTCACAATGATTTTCATGACAATAACATGTATTTCATCTTTGATGTACTTCAAGCTCTTGTCTCACAATCATCATATTGTTCTTCTTTCGACAAAGTCATATATTCATCACTCAATATCAATCCGGTGACAGTCCGATATACCATTTTGGACACCATGTTACGAAGGCATCGCAAGATACATCCAGCAAATAAACAAAACAACAACAATATAACAATTATTTATAATTTTTACCAATACACTCCAGCATTTTCAGGAAAATGTGTACAACATGTTTCATTGATCACGGCGCAAACTCCTCCTTATGCCGCAGTTACTATCAAGAACTATTCGATTTTATAAAACCATTCTCCCCATGTCAGTAATTTCCTCATTATTTGTTTCCCATGCTTTAATGCTAGTATTTATAAAAATAGACATTGCATCTCATGTAGGGTGCATTGAGGAAGCCAGCATATTAGTACATACGTAACAACTGGATCAATCTTTTACTTTTACAATCATTGAAACGTACCTGTACCATGTATTGGTTAAGTATATATGTGATACATTCCAACCTTCATGGAGTATGTCATGATGTTCTTTCGACACAAATCGTGGCAATAATTGGCAATAATATCAATACCATTTTCTTCCCTTCTATGCAAAAGCCATATCAGTGGTGGAATCATTAACACGACACACAACAATACTATACATAATATTTCTCTTGGCATGCAGTCAATGCGATGATGTCGCATGGTCTTTTCAATTCCTGGTTTCTTCTTGAGCCAGAAAGCAATCATCTTTCTTTCTCCTGAGAGGGAGAGGTTACCAGCACGTCACCTCTCTGTTTGTATCGAACAGAATTCTTGTCCCGTACTTGACCTAACTGTGTGTATTTCCTGCTCCTGTGCCACTTCTTACTCTCGCCCCTTCAGAAGGACAAAAGAAGGACGGCTCACGATGGTTTGGATCGCACTTTACCCTCCTGTTGATGCGGGAGGGGCATTGATACCCTCTCAGTCACTTCCTGCTCAATGCTCAGGTGCTGCGACTTCACAGCTCCTCAGAAGTTGGGTGAGTTCTAGGGAGCAAGCCCCCCTCTTCACTGACGTTGAGACGAATAGGAGTCCGCCCCACAACCGGGTGAGCTGCTTGTCAGTGGTACCTGTCTCTTGCAGTGTGACAAATGGATCCAAGAAGATCGTTCAGCGATCCTCACAGCAGTTGGGGTCGTCAACAACACTTGGAATGGACCTTCCCACCGCAGACTGGACCAAACCTTTCATTTGATCACTTTGATCAGGTCCCAGTCTCCAAGTTCGATGGGAGGTTGGCCTTCCTGCAGGGGTGGAGATTCATCTGCCATTTGATTAGACATTGTCACTTCCTTGTCGTTAAGTACTGCCCTCATATATAGTCACTTAAATCAACTTCTTCCATTTACACAGGACTTAACGGGATATTTACCATGGGTATTTTAAATGGTCTTCTGTACAGAATTTCAAACGGACTTAACTGCCCTGCTCCCTTCACAATTCTTATGTACATTTTGACCAGATCAGAATCAGAATCAGAATCATCTTTATTTGCCAAGTATGTCCAAAACACACAAGGAAGATCCAAACAATCCAACCATGACCATCCAACCATTCCTGTCTCGGTCATGCATTTTTTTTTTAAATCTGTTTTTTACAGTGCCAGTCGTTCTTTCCATCAATCCTGCACTTTGTGGATGATATGAACAAAGGTGCTTTAACTGGATGTCTAAATTTTGCCCTGTTTTCTCAACAATATTACTTACAAAATGACTTCCGTTGTCACTCCAAATGATTTGTGGTATGCCATAATGGGGCACGATATATTCACACAATGCCTTTGCCACAGTAATAGCGTCTGGGTATTTTGCTGGAACAATTTCAAACCATTTTGAGAACACTTCAATTAGCACTAGGCAATATATGTATTGTCCTACTTTATTCAATTCAATAAAACCACTTAAAACACTTAAAAAGGATACTGCACTTGTGGATTTTGGCCTCTCTTGGGGCTGATATTGCCTTGTGAATTATGTTTTGCACAAGTCACACATGCTCGACAAAATGTTTTTAAGAAATTATTGAATCTATATATAGCAAAGTTTTGTTCCACTATCTGTACCATCCCTCCTGTTGAGACATGGCAAGGCCCATGACTCATAATTGCTGCCCACATAAACAAGCCTTTCGGGAGGATGGGTTTACCTTTTTCACTACAAATTATTCCGTCATCATTTGTGATTGCACCTTTATTTTTCCAAAATGTTTTTTGCCTTTCTGGTGCACTTTTTTGCATATCTTTTAATATTGTGTTGTTGAGTGGTGTGTTTTGGTCTACTGAAAATGTGTCGTGCATACCGACAGCTGCTTCTTTAGCTACTTTGTCTGCATATTGACTTCGTCTTCTTTTCCTTTCGGCTTGTCCCTTTCGGGGTTGCCACAGTGCGTCATCCTCTTTCATGTAAGCCTATCTCCTGCATTCTCTCGAACACCAACTGCCCTCATGTCTTCCCTCATGACATCCATCAACCTTCTCTTTGGTCTTCCTCTAGCTCTCTTGCCTGGCAGCTCCATCCTCATCATCCTTCTACCAATGTACTCACTATTTCTCCTCTGGATGTGTCCAAACCATCGAAGTCTGCTCTCTCTAACTTTGTCTCCAAAACATTGAACCTTGGCTGTCCCTCTGATGAGCTCATTTCTAATTTTATCCAGCCTGGTCACTCCGAGAGCGAACCTCAACATCTTAATTTCCGCCACCTCCAGCTCTGCTTCCTGTTGTCTCTTCAGTGCCACTGTCTCTAATCCGTACATCATGGCTGGCCTCGCCACTGTTTTATAAACTTTGCCCTTCATCCTAGAAGAGACTCTTCTGTCACATAACACACCTGACACCTTCCTCCACCCGTTCCAACCTGCTTGGACCCATTTCTTCACTTCCTGACCACACTCACCATTGCTCTGGGCGGTTGACCCCAAGTATTTAAAGTCCTCTACCCTTGCTATCTCTTCTCCCTGTAGCCTCACTCTTCTCCCACCACCCCTCTCATTCATGCACATATATTCCGAGTTAAATATATGAGTGTCACAGGAAAGGGTCTGAATATTTATGACTGTGTTATATTTTAGTTTTCCTTTTTAATAAATCTGCAAAAATTTCAACAATTTTGTTTTTTTCTGTCAATATGGAGTGCTGTGTGTTCATTGAGGAAAAATGAACTTAAATGATTTTAGCAAATGGCTGCAATATAACAGAGTGAAACATTTAATGGGGTCTAAATACTTTCCGTACCCACTGTATATGAACGATGCGTGCATATACAAACATACACGCATAACGTGAACAGATCCACGTTCCAGACAGGCTAATTAAGTCGCTGGAACATGTGGAGATCTTAAGCAGCAGGCGAGCGGCCATGGCGACGCCCATCCCTCACGGCCGTCCATAGCACTTCCATGCCGGACGCGAACAAAGAACTAAATGTGCATTCATTGTGCAAAAATAACTCACGCGATCAAATTCTTGCCGGACGAGACTCTGAACTAGGCATCGATAGACAATACAGACGCCGTGATGTGGACCATTGAGAGCAAAAGTCCATCCAGCCATTGTCTGTACTGCTTATCCTCACTAGGGCGTGCTGAAGCCTATCCCAGCTATCTTTGGGCGAGAGGCAGGGTACACCAGGCAATCGCAGGAGAGCCAAAAATTAAATTATGGAAGGTTCAAGGAGTGTAATGCTGTGGCACAAAGACTTATACAAGACAATAGCTAGACTTCATGGACTCTGTGAAAACCAGCGGGTTTCAGCCCCCCTTCGATGTTCTTAAGCTGCCCTATATGATTTGTTTTTAAAAAAAATAAAAATAAATACATATATATATATATATATATATATATATATATATATAAAACCCAAATAATTATTGCAGAAGCAGGGCTGAACCACCAACAAGAGTTTTCGGGTTGGTTCCACTCCAAAAAAGAACAAAAACTAAAACAAAAAAATTAAAAATCTGAAAAAACACTTCTTGCGTTGTGATCTTAAGTGATGTCATTGTCCTCTATATTGATCAGTAATTTTTTAAATGTTAGTTATTTGTGATATAATACTTTATTATGCAGATAATGTGTGTGAAACGGTTTAATATTTTGGCTGGTAAAAAATACGCTTGGCCAGTGCACTTTTTTTCATCTACCGGCCAACATGGGCTGTAGATGAAATGTTGGTGGGCCCACTTGAGCATGCCCTCCGTGTTGTGGTCCACTTTAAGTCGTTCGTGATCTGTAGACCTAGAAAACGGAAGCATTGACTATTTCCACCGTTGTCCCATCCAGAATGATGGGGGAGTGCAGAGGCCAAGTGTTCTGTAAGTGTTCTGTAAGTGTATTTTATGATGGGAAGTTGTCATGTGTTCTGCTTTTATGGTTAAGGAGGAAGTGTTCAGGGGAGGACATGTACTCTAGGTTAACTTGGTGTTGGGTTTGTTTATATAAAGGCATATTAATGAAAGTTCTTGACAGGCAACTGCATTGTATTAAGAGAGCCTTTGTTTACAGGCCAATAATGAGCTGTAAGCAGGGAATTGAAACTTCTTGTGTCTTTGGGCTCAGAGTAACCTCTAGGTGCAGGAAATAGAAATACCCTATTTAAATACACCCATGGCATGTTTTTGTTGTATTTACGGCCCTTAAATTTTGTGCAAACAGTATAAATGATAGAATAACAATGGCAATAAAAATATGCAATCTAGTGGGACCGTGAAGCAAAAACTGTGATATCGCGGAGGATGACTATATATGTGTACTTTGATGATAAGTTGCAGGGACTCATTGTTCCATGGCTGGGACACATTGTTTCCATGACATTTGCGTCCCAGGACTCACATAGTCTGAAGTGTAAAATTATCTATGTTGTTGAACCCTTGGTCTGAGGAAAATACACAATGTATGTTCCGCCCCTTACGGAATACGTTCATGAAGCAAGGTGTCACTGAAAGCAAAGACGTTTGCTTGGTGAACTGACTGAAGCAGAGCTGAAACAACCTTTTTTAACTATTTTTTTGAAATCTGCAATTAATCATCTCTTATTTGTCCCTTTCCCAAGGTTCTGGTTCCCTTGTGTGGACTCCTACTCAGAGCTGTGCACGTGGAAGCTAGAGTTCACCATAGATTCCGCCATGGTTGCAGTGTCATGTGGTGATCTAGTAGAGACAATCTACACGCATGACATGAGGAAGAAAACTTTCCACTATGTCCTACCTATCCCAACTGCGGCTCCCAACATTTCCCTGGCTGTAGGGCCTTTTGAAATTCTTGTAGACCCCTACATGCATGAGGTGAGTTTGTGGTTGTTTTTGTACATGAACATATCCATACAAAAGACATGACTTCTTTTGAAATATTCACCTTTTTGATGTACAGTTGATATTTTCACAGTTGGGGAAAAAAATATTGTTCAGAGCATTTCTGTGATTCAACAGTGGTATAATATTAGAATTTTAAATATTAGTATCTTCATCATCATGTCCACCAATATACTTTCAGTCTGCTGGAAGAATTCGTATTTAACAATGTACTCATGTTATTTTGAACAGCTGGGCAAGTTCTCCAACAAACACGCCGGGTTCCCTCTAGTCATTGTCAGAGTCAGTCTCGTTGCCGGGGGGCTGTTCAGCATTGATGCCGGCTTTCGCGAAAGCTCGGACAACAGTCAAAGCAGATACCTTAGCCCAGGCATCCACAATCCATTCACATATGGCGGTGTAATTCGCCCGGCGTTGCCTCCCAGTCTTAGTTGCACATGGTTTTTCACAGCGGCTGTGAGATGGGCTCGCATGGAGTCACACATCAACAGGGACGGTGACGCATGGAAAAAAACATCCGGTCTCTTTACGTACACCTCACTCAGCCACCCTCTCATTTTGTCCTCGTCCATGCAACCTTTTTGATTGGCCTTAACGACGACTTCGGCTGGAAACTTTTCTTTAGGCAGTTTCTGTCCTTTACCATGGCAACCAAGCACAACAGTAAAAGCCGACTTCTCGTGCCCCGTTGTGAGTATCGCAACCGTGGTGGTCCCCTTCTTCTCTACAGTGTGGTTCACCAGGATCTCGAAAGTGAGCGGCACCTCGTCCATGTTGGTGATGTGGTTGGGCTGGATGTGTTTGTCTACAATCTTTTTACTGCAGTAGGAGCGGAAGATGGCCAGCTTTTCCTTGTCATCCGCCGTAAATTGCGGTGCCACAGTAGTCCTTGCCCGGATGGATAGATGGCGCCATTCCCACCTTGCGAATGTACGCTCCCTACCCAACAAAATGGACGCGCTTCATCTTCTGTTAAAGACCAGTAAAGACTTCGGATGTTCCGCCGCCATGTGCTTTACTGAGACCTGGCTTTGTGACGCTGTACCCGATGGCGTTGTCATGCTTCCCAGCTTCCATCTTCACAGGGCAGACCGCAACATGGAATAAAAGGCAACGGGATATGCTTCTATATCAACGAAAAATGGTGTACGGACGTCACGGAGCTCAGCACACACTGCAGCCCGCATTTGGAGTCGTTTTGAACTGTAAGCCATTCTTCTCGCCGCGCGAGTTCGCATCATTCATTCTGGCTGGTGTCTATATTCTGCCTCAAGCTAACATGAATTAGAATTAGAATCACCTTTTATTGTCATGAACATGCATGCATGTACACAAAATTTGTTCTCTGCATTTAACCCATCACAGTGAACACATACACGTTAGTGGAACACACTGGCGCAGGGGGGAGCTGAAGCGCCCTGGGAGCATTTCAGGGTATTAGTGTCTCAAGGACACCACAGCCGTGAGTCCGGGGGGATGTTGCCGGATGGTCCAGTCGGGCTCTTGAACCGAGGTCCCCCACGGTGGCAGGTGATGATCTTAACCATTGGGCCACGGCTGCCCAATGGTTATGCCGCACTGCTAATGCTCGCCGAACAAGTCAACGAAATAGGAAAAAAAACCCGGACTCACCCCTCATTATTCTCGGGGACTTTAACAAAGCTAAACTCAACCACGAACTCCCTAAATACAAGCAGCACATCGACTGTCCTACCAGGGAAAATAACATTTTGGACCACTGCTATACTACGCTAAAAAACGCATACCGTGCCAAACTTCGTGCAGCTCGTCTGATCACTGCTTAATTCACTTAATACCGACGTACAGGCAAGAACTTAAATGCGCGAAGTCTACAGTGAAAACAGTGAAAAAGTGGACCAATTAAGCAAAGATGGAAATTCAAAGCTGTTTAGACAGCACAGACTGGAGTGTCTTTGAAAATTCAGCTGGCAATCTGGATGAATATAAGGACACTGTCACATCCTATATCAGTTTCTGTGAAGATGTGTGTGTGTACCAACAAAGTCATTTCGCACATTCGACAACAACAAGCCGTGGTTCCCTGCCAAGCTTAAGCAGCTTCGCCAAGCTAAGGAGGACGCATATCAAAGCGGGGACAGGGCCCTGTATAATCGAGCTAGAAACCAGCTGACTCAAGAAATTAACATTGCAAAGAGCAACTATGCAACAAAGTTGGAAAAACAGTTTAGTGCTAACGACTCTAAATCAGTCTGGCATGCATTCCAATCGCGGACTAATTACAAGCGACGAGCCCCACAAGCTGAGAACAATCGCACACTAGCCAACGACTTGAATACCTTCTACTGCAGATTTGAAAAGGACAGTCTTCGCTCAGATCTTCAATAGATCTCTGGAACTGTGCGAACTACCATCCTGTTTCAAACGCTCCACCATCATTCCAGTCCCCAAGAAACCTGCAATCTTGGGTCTAAATGACGACAGGCCTGTCGCCTTGACATCTGTGGTCATAAAGTCCTTCGAACGTCTCATGCTGGACCACCTCAAGAGCGTCACAGGCCCCCCGCTGGACTCCCCGCAGTTTGCCTACCGAGCAAACAGTCATGACAATACATATATGTATTGTAGGACAATACATATATTGCCTAGTGCATGATGCAGTCAACATGGGACTGCACTTCATCCTAGAACACCTCGACAGTGCAGGGACCTACGTGGAGATCCTGTTCGTGGACTTCAGCTCAGCGTTCAATACCATAATCCCTGAACTCCTTTCCTCCATGCTTCTCCAGCTTGGACACAGCAGATGAGGCTGTGGAAGGCCACCTCATCCACATGCAGCATCAGCACTGGGGCGCCCCAAGGTTGTGTCCTGTCGCCGCTGCTCTTTTCGCTCTACACGAAAGACTGCACCTCAACGCACCCGGCTGTCAAACTCCTGAAGTTTGCAGATGACACCACTGTCATCGGCCTCATCAAGGACGGTGACGAGTCTGCATATCGACAGGAAGTGGAGCGGCTGGAGCTGTGGTGCAGCCGACACAACCTGGAGCTGAACACGCTCAAGACTGTAGAGATGATCGTGGACTTTAGGAGGCATCCTTCACCGCAGCTGCTCCTCACGCTGTCCAGCTGCGTTGTGTCAACTATCGAGACCTTCAAGTTCCTGGGAATTACAGTCTCTCAGGACCTGAAGTGGGAGTTCAACATCAACTCCGTCCTCAAAAAGGCCCAGCAGAGGATGGAGTTCCTGCGGCTTCTGAGAAAGCACACCCTGCCATCGGAGCTGCTGAGACAGTTCTACACAGCGGTCATCGAATCAGTCCTGTGTTCTTCCATCACAGTCTGGTTTGGTGCTGCTACAAAAAAGGACAAACTCCGACTGCAACGGACAATCAAAACTGCTGAAAGGATTATCGGTACCCCCCTACCCACCCTTGAGGACTTGCACGCTGCCAGAACTAAGACAAGAGCGTGCAAAATCCTCTCGGACCCTCCACATCCCGGTCACCAGCTCTTCCAGCTCCTTCCCCCAGGTCAGCGCTACCGATAAACGCAAACTAGAACTAGTAGACATTCCAACAGCTTCTTCCCTCTTGCGATCAACTTCTTAAACACCTAACCTATAATTCCATTACAACAAGCTGGAAAGTTTTTGACTTGAGTTCGTTGTCACATTTCTGTGGGGCCAATTATGTATTACTCGTGGACTCACTGTAGTTGTCTCGCCATGCTGCACTATTTGCATATACTGGCCACTCATGCCAGAGTAGCATCTGCTCCATTTGCACACTGATTGAGGAGTATCTAACATTTGCACAACCATCATTGTCCCAAATGATCGCACTACTCGTCACTTTAAACCGCATCCACTCCTTGAAGTCTCAGCGCCCTTTGCACAATGGTCATTGCACCGGACTATTGCAATACTAGTCATTCGAACTGCTCTAAGTGCTGGAGGACTCTGCATCTTTTTGCACAATTGTTTTTTGTCAATGTCTTTATGTCTCCAAAGTGTTCTGTAAATTGACTGTCTGTTGTACTAGAGCGGCTCCAACTACCGGAGACAAATTCCTTGTGTGTTTTGGACATACTTGGCAAATAAAGATGATTCTGATTCTGATTACTCCCAACCTTAGAAAGCCCATTTTAATTGAAATATTATTTATTGTTCTTTCTTGCCTCCCATCAGGTGACCCACTTTTGCCTGCCACAACTGCTGCCACTTCTCAAGCATTCCATGTCTTACCTGCATGAGATTTTTGAGTTCTATGAAGAAATTCTAACATGCCGCTACCCATACTCCTGCTTTAAGACGGTTTTTGTGGATGAGTCCTATGTTCAAGTGTCTTCCTATGCTTCCATGAGCATCTTTAGGTAAGCATGAGATTATTTTGTACCTTGTCTTTTACTTTATTTTTCTTTTTGACGGTTGGTGTGTAGGGTGCCTTGAGATACAATTTTAATTTGTTCAGTGACTTCGCTTGTAACCCAAAACACTCATATCTCAAGTCTTGCCTGTGAATATTCTCATTCATCAACGTCATTTCATTCTCAGAGCGTTGAATCGATCGCAACTGGACACTTCTAGTGGTCTTAGAAGATGTTACCTCTTTCATCCGAGCAGGCTGCATAGCCTGAGTTGGTGGAGAAAACACAACTATTTATGCTGCAAGTTGGTGGCACACCCCAAACCAAGAATGGCATCCTCCTTTTGGAATGCAAAAAAGGACAGTTGTTAGGATGTTTGGCAGAGGCCACTGTCCGTCAACAAGTGTCGTTAGGTGGAAACTCCCCTATTTATATTCCAATCATTTTAAAGTAGTAGAGAGGATGGGGAAGGAAAAAAAAGTAAAATCCAAAAATCACCGTTGCCGTGTGAAGTTACTTTTTGTGCCAAAATGCAGAGTTCCGGTGCGTACACTTCAACATAAAAGGTTACAAGCTGAAAACAGGAAGTTAAGTTAAAACTTGCACATATAAACCAGTTGACGTAATGAAACAGTCCCAAATAACTATTTTAACAGTGCTATATTAGCTTTTAGCTGAAACATTAATTAATGAAGATTAAGACACTTGGGTTCGTTCCACACACATTGCCTTTTAGTTCACAGGTTTGATATTGATACTGGTTAGAAAGAACCCCGACTCAAATGTTCATTTTAGTCTATGCTGCGGGCTCCTAAGAAAATGGATGTTCATAATTTGGACACCCTTTATTTAAATCATGCAAACTTTTTTGATCCAGCCCTCTAAAAGAATCAGAATCGAGAATCGTTTGGAACCGTAATCGAAATAAGGAAACTGAATCGCTCAAATTCAAACGATGACCAACCCCACTCTATCTAACTTGGTCTCCAAACCACCTAACCTTGGTTGTCCCTCTGATGAGCTCATTTCTAATCCCATCCAACCTGCTCACTCCAAGAGAGATCCACATCTTAATTTTCCCCACCCCCAGCTCTCCTTCCTGTTGTCTCTTCAGTGCCACTGTCTCTAATCCTCAACACTGTTTTATAAACTTTGCCCTTCATCCTAGCAGAGACCCTTCTGTCACACAACACACCGGACACCTTCCGCCACCCCCTGCTTGGACCCCTTTCTTCACTTCCTTACCACACTCACCATTACTCTGGACTGTTGACCCCAAGTATTTTAAAGTCCTCCTCCCTTGCTATCTCTTCTTCCTGAAGTCTCACTCTTCCCCCCTCCATCCCTCTCATTCATGCACATACAGTGGGTATGGAAAGTATTCAGATCCCCTTACATTTTTCAGTCTTTGTTATGTTGCAACCATTTGCTAAGATCATTTAAGCTAATTTTTTTCCTCATTAATTTCCACACAGCACCCAATATTGACAGAAAAAAATGCAACTGTTGAAATTTTTGCAGATTTATTAAAAAAGAAAAACTTAAATATCGCACAGCCATAAGTATTCAGACACTTTGCTAAGTATTTAGTAGAAGCAGGCTTTTGAGCTAATACAGTCATGAGCCTTTTTGGGAATGAGCTGAGTCCAGCTCACGAAAAAAGTGTTTATAAGCGATTATATTATAAACTTTTTCTACAAACACTATATATATATATATATATATATATATATATATATATATATATATATATATGTATATATGTGTATATATATATATATGTATATATATATATGTATATATATGTATATATATATATATATATATGTATATATATATATATATATGTATATATATATATGTATATATATGTATATATATATATATATATATATGTATATATATATATATATGTATATATATGTGTATATATATGTATATATATATATATATATATATATATATATATGGGCCTGGTTCAAGTTGGAGGCCAGAGCAAAAAAGCAAAGAAATGAGGCAAATTTAATTTTAATCTTTAATTTGTACATCAACATGTACAGTGGGGCAAAAAAGTATTTAGTCAGCCACCAATGGTGCACGTTCTCCCACTTAAAAAGATGAGAGAGGCCTGTAATTTTCATCATAGGTATAACTCACCTATGAGAGACAGAATTAGGGGAAAAAAATCCAGAAAATCACATTGTCTGATTTTTAAAGAATTTATTAGCAAAATATGGTGGAAAATAAATATTTGGTCAATAACTAAAGTTCATCTCAATATTTTGTTATATACCCTTTGTTGGTAATGACAGAGGTCAAACGTTTGCTGTTAGTCTTCACAAGGTTTTCACACACTATTGCTGGTATTTTTGCCCATTCCTCTATGCGGAGCTCCTCGCGCAGTGATGTTTTGGGGCTGCCGCTGGGCAACGCAGACTTTCAAATCCCTCCAAAGATTTTCTCTGGAGACTGGCTAGGCCACTCCAGGACCTTGAAATCCTTCTTACAAATCCACTCCTTCGTGGCCAGGATGGTGTATTTGGGATCATTGTCATGCTGAAAGACCCAGCCTTGTTTCATCTTCAATGCCCTTGCTGATGGAAGGAGGTTTTCACTCAAAATCTCACGATACATGGCCCCATTCATTCTTTCCTTTACAAGGATCAGTCGTCCTTGTCCCTTTGCAGAAAAACTGCCCCAAAACATGATGTTTCCACCACCATGCTTCACAATAGGTATGGTGTTATTTGGATGTAACTCAGCATTCTTTCCAATGAAGCCAAGATGGAACTTCAAAGCTGTTTAGACTGCACAGACTGGAGTGTCTTTGAAAATTCAGCTGGCAGCCTGGATGAATATACGGACACTGTCACATCCTATATCAGTTTCTGTGAAGAAGTTTGTGTACCAACAAAATCATTTCGGACATTCAACAACAACAAGCCGTGGTTCACTGCTAAACTTAAGCAGCTTCGCCAAGCTAAGGAAGATGCATATCAGAGCGGGGACAGGGCCCTGTATAATCGAGCTAGAAACCAGCTTACTAAAGAAATTAAGATTGCAAAGAGGATCTATGCAGCAAAGTTGGAAAAACAGTTTAGCGCGAACGACTCTAAATCAGTCTGGCATGCATTCCAATCGCTGACTAATTACAAGCGACGATCCCCCCAAGCTGAGAACAACAGCACACTAGCCAACGACTTGAATACCTTCTACTGCAGATTTGAAAAGGACAGTTTCACACCACACACCCACCCGGCCGCGACCACAACCCCACCTCTGACTTCTGCGTTAACCATCCATGAACAGGATGTGAGACTCATCTTCAAACAACAGAAGATTAACAAAGCGGCAGGACCGGACCATGTGTCCCCATCCTGCCTCAAAGTCTGCGCGGACCAGCTCGCTCCAGTCTTCACTCAGATCTTCAACAGATCTTTGGAAATGTGCGAAGTTCCATCCTGTTTCAAACGCTCCACCATCATTCCAGTCCCCAAGAAACCTGCAATCTCTGGTCTGAATGACTACAGGCCTGTCGCTTTGACATCTGTGGTCATGAAGTCCTTTGAACGTCTCGTGCTGGACCACCTCAAGAGTGTCACAGGTCCCCTGCTGGACCCCCTGCAGTTTGCCTACCAAGCGAACAGGTCTGCGGATGATGCAGTCAACACGGGACTGCACTTCATCCTAGAACACCTCGACAGTGCAGGGACCTACGCGAGGATCCTGTTCGTGGACTTCAGCTCAGCGTTCAACACCCTCATCCCTGAACTCCTTTCAACCAAGCTTCTCCAGCTCAGCGTCTCACCTTCCATCTGCCAGTGGATTTACAGCTTTCTGACGGGCAGGACACAGCAGGTCAGGCTGGGGGAGGTCACCACCACCAAGGTTGTGTCCTCTCTCCGCTGCTCTTCTCTCTCTACACGAACGACTGCACCTCAGCGAACCCGACTGTCAAGCTCCTGAAGTTTGCAGATGACACCACTGTCATCGGCCTCATCAAGGACGGTAACGAGTCTGCATATCGACAGGAAGCGGAGCGGCTGGAGCTGTGGTGCGGCCGACACAACCTGGAGCTGAACACGCTCAAGACTGTAGAGATGATCGTGGACTTCAGGAGGCATCCTTTGCCACAGCTGCCCCTCACGTTGTCCAGCTGCCTTGTGTCAACCGTCGAGACCTTCAAGTTCCTGGGAATTACAATCTCTCAGGACCTGAAGTGGGCGACCAACATCAACTCCGTCCTCAAAAAGGCCCAGCAGAGGATGTACTTCCTGCGGCTTCTGAGAAAGCACGGCCTGCCACCGGAGCTGCTGAGACAGTTCTACACAGCGGTCATCGAATCAGTCCTGTGTTCTTCCATCACAGTCTGGTTTGGTGCTGCTACAAAAAAGGACAAACCCCTACTGCAACGGACAATCAAAACTGCTGAAAGGATTGTCGGTACCCCCCTACCCACCATTGAGGACTTGCACGCTGCCAGAACTAAGACAAGGGCGTGCAAAATCCTCTCGGACCGTCTGCTCTTCCAGCTCCATCCCTCAGGTAGGCGCTACCGATCAATGCAAACTAGAACTAGTAGACATTCCAACAGCTTCTTCCCTCTTGCGATCAACTTCTTAAATACCTAACCTATAATTCCATTACAACAAGCTGGAAATTTTTTGACTTGAGTTCATTGTCACATTTCTGTGAGGCCAATTATGTATTACTCGTGCACTCACTGTAGTTGTCTCGCCATGGTGCTCTATTTGCATATACTGGCCACTCATGCCAGAGTAGCATCTGCTCCATTTGCACACTGATTGAGGAGTATCTGTAACATTTGCACAACCGACATTGTCCCAGATGATCGCACTACTCGTCACTTTAAACCGCATACACTCCTTGAAGTCTCAGCGCCCTTTGCACAATGGTCATTGCACCGGACTATTGCAATATTAGTCATTCGAACTGCTCTAAGTGCTCGAGGACTCTGCATCTTTTTGCACAATTGTTTTTTGTCAATGTCTTTATGTCTCCAAAGTGTTCTGTAAATTGACTGTCTGTTGTACTAGAGCGGCTCCAACTACTGGAGACAAATTCCTTGTGTGTTTTGGACATACTTGGCAAATAAAGATGATTCTGATTCTGATTTCTCCTCCAAACACGACAAGTTGAGTTTTTACCAAAAAGTTCAATTTTGGTTTCATCTGACCATGTGACATTCTCCCAATCCTCTTCTGCATCATCCAAATGCTCTCTAGTAAACTTTAGACGGGCCTGGACATGTACTGGCTTAAAACAGGGGGACACATCTGGCACTGTAGGATTTGAGTCCCTGGCAGCGTAGTGTGTTACTGATGGTAGCCTTTGTTACTTTGGTCCCAGCTCTCTGCAGGTCAGTCACTAGGTCCCCCCGTGTGGTTCTGGGATTTTTGTTCACCGTTTTTGTGATCATTTGGACCCCATGGGGTGAGATCTTGCATGGAGCCCCAGATCGAGGGAGATTATCCGTGGTCTTGTCGTCTTAATTTTCTGATAATTGCTCCCACAGTTGATTTCTTCACACCAAGCTGCTTACCTGTTGCAGATTCAGTCTTCCCAGCCTGGTGCATGTCTACAGTTTTGTTTCTGGTGTCCTTTGACAGCTCTTTGGTTTTGGCCATAGTGGAGTTTGGAGTGTGATTGTTTGAGGTTGTGGACAGGTGTCTTTTATACTGATAACGAGTTCAAACACGTGTCATTAATACAGGTAACAAGTGGAGGACAGAGGAGCCTCTTAAAGAAGAAATGACAGGCCTGTGAGAGCCAATCTTGCTTGTTTATAGGTGACCAAATACATATTTTCCACCATACTTTGCTCATAAATTCTTTAAAAGTCAATGTGATTTTCTGAATTTCTTTTTTCTCATTTTGTCTCTTATAAGTGAGGTATACCGATGGTGAAAATTAAAGGCCTCTGTCATCTTTTTAAGTGGGAGAACTTGCACAATTGGTGGCTGACAAAATACTTTTTTGCCCCACTGTACTGGAGTAAATAAGTTTTTTAATTTTTTTTTTTTTTTTTTTGCTTCGTTGCTCTCTTCAGAGTCTTCCAGATTGCTTAATTTATGTTAAAATAAAATAAAAATCTCAGCGAGGGCCCAGGGATCACCGCCCCCACACCACCCAGACCACCTTGCAATGTTGTTGTTTTGTTTGTCACCTTTTTCATGCCTTTGGTGTTTGCATGTCTGCATTCTAATTCCTTTCTTTCTGAGGCTATGAATGCATGGCTGTCTTATTAGGAATTTCATTGTGTCATTTGCTAAGAGTGGGTTAATCGCAACTCGACTGAATCTGATGCAAAGATTTGAGCCATTCACCGTCTCAACGTATCCCTCACAATATATCTACTCCTTTTCCCTCGCAGTTGACGCACTTGTTTTTATGTACACTCCTTGAACAGGGGAGGAAGATTGTTTGCTGATCACGAACGAGATGGAAAGTTGCTTACGTTAGCATGTAGCGTCTAGGTTCATTGCATGATTGATCATGTGGCATTTCTCAAGAATCAGTCCTGTATTTCTTTTTTTTATTCACTTTATTTGCTGTGTTTATATCACAACACAGTATCCATTCTTCATGTTTCTTCTTCTTTTTTGATTTCCGCCAGACTGGGCAAGTTTAGTGCATTGATGCCACCTAAGGGTAAATTGATGAGCACTTATGACACCTGGTGCCACAGGTTGTGTTCTTGGATATCCAGCTCCTTGTCCCAATATTGTTTTTAATGAAAACCCAGTCACTGCTATTTTTAAAATACCATGTAACAGAAGACATTTGGCTGCAAGTGCGTCTGCCATGACAAGGTTGATGCAATAAATACATGAAAATTATTAATATTGAAGATTTATTAACAGTTACAATTATAGCGTATTGCTTATGTTGTGCAATTGAACATTGAATTATTTTTATCCTATTACATAATATACTGCAATAACCATCCCGCGCGAATGTTCTTGACATAATTTTAGAAATATGGAAATTCAGACAAATTGTTCTGGAAGCAAATTTCTACAGGTTGGCAGCGCTCATCATAATTTTCCTTTGTGTTTCAGCTTTTGTTTTTTTTTACCTTGGTTCGTCATTTTCACTTTTTGGTTTCGGCCAAGAATTCACATTTTGGTACATCACGACTTTCTTTTTTTTTTGTTTTAATACCATGCATGGCTCATTCTTTGTTTTGTTTTTTTAAACATACACTGACAAAGAATTCCTTTGATTTTATTTAATTCGAACATGTATTTTGGCTGCATGATTGAAGAACTAGCGAAGTATTTGATTAATTTTGAGGAAAAAGGGGAAATTTACATCAATTTACCACATTTTAATTCTATGCAACCGAAAATTACTGACAGTGTACTGGGTCAGTAACAGTGATTCCAACCTTTGAGGCGAAGTAAACTGAAAATTCATTTTGAAGTTCAAATTTCATGACTTTTGAGGCCTTAGAACTTCCATTGCTATCCATGTATTATTCTGGGAATGAGGCAACATTGTAAAACGCTTTCAGCTAAAGGTTAGGTTTACCATTACATGCCTTTTATTTTTTTGCTGCCGATTGGTTTGTGTACATCCCCTCCTCACGTTTTTCACAGGATTTTGCCATGTCTTCCAGCACCAACCTTCTTCATAGCGCTATGATCATCGACCAGACCCCTTTGACACGTCGTTGCCTTGCCCAGGCCTTGGCTCAGCAATTTTTTGGTTGTTTCATCTCCAGGATGTCTTGGTAAGACACATTTTCTGTTAAACCCCACTCGTATAAATAGTTCTGATAGTTGTTTTGGCATTAGTGATGCATCACAATTTCGGCCACCGAAATGCTTCGGTCAAAAATACACCAAAAGTCGATTTTTGGTTTTTGAAAGAGATTTTTTCACCGAAATAAAACGTCACATGGATAACATGTCACGTGCTGACAGCTGGTGCACGCGAGTGTGTACACCTCAGAGTAAATGCTTCTTTATACTCGTGCGGTCGGTGACCGCGGCTATCCTCAGCGCAGTTTGCCTTTATACTCGAGCGCAACCCACGCACGCTGTTATGAAAATGTACTGCAGTTCTCCTCCAAGTCGGGGGTGTCTCTACGGCTAGTATTGGCTAGGACACCACAGGGTGGAGTTTCCTCTGCATTTTGGGGCCATTTCCGGTTGACCATTTTACGTTCCTTTCTGGAACAAGGAACCAAGCAACAACAATGGCGACCGTGGAACATTGTCTGCTAGAACAAATGGACCCTGATGACCAGGTGATACGTTTAATTATGCTGCAAAATTGACTATAAAGTCGAGACTATAAAGAGCCCTTAAAGAATCATTTACTATTAACAAGCAATAATGCTGTGGAGATTTACTGAATATCCAGTAGAATTGACTGGGAGGTCACTTTATTACACACACTCTCCACTCACGGCACATGCATAACTACCGTATTTTTGCGACCATAGGGCACACCGTATTAAAGGGCGCAGTCTCAGTTACAGGTCTATTTCTGTATTTAACACATACATAAGGCGCACTGTATTATTGGGCGTAGGCATGGGAAAACATATCCTAACTTAAAACACACGGTAGTATGCATGCACGCTAAAGCATGCATGCTTGCGTATGTTTTTAAAAAGGCAGCGGGAGCAAAACTGATTTCGGTTGTACTTTATTGAAGTATTTAACAATGTAAACAGTGAGTTCGGTTGTACTTTATTGAAGTATTTAACAATGTACTCCCGTTATTTTTTGATCAATTCTCATCCACAAATCATCAAAGTCCTCATCTTCTGTATCCGAAATGAACAGCTGAGCAAATTCTCCATCAAACATGCCGGGTTCCCTCTCGTCATTCTCGGAGTCAGTCTCGTTGCCGAGGGGCTTTTCAGCAATGATGCCGGCGTTTTCCTGCTTCCTCCACTTGCGTACCATGGATTTGTTGATCTTGAATTCTCTCGTGGCTGCTCGATGTTCCTCCGCGTAACTGATAGCTTGCAGTTTAAACTGTGCTTCGTAAACGTGTCTCTTCGTAGGTGCCATTTTCGGAGGTCCTTAGCCAAACAGATGTTGTTTTGCACATACCGGAACTATATACCTACTGGGGGCGTGTCTTTAGCGTCCTCTTTCACGCGCACCCTTCCCCTTTTAACATCCGCATGCTGTCCTCAGTCACGTCCGCCTTTCCTCTATAGAAGCAGCGTGTTGGCAGGAAATGCTCCCAGTCAGTCAAGCTGAGCGCTCAAAGTCACACAATATTTACAGATTTTGGAACTCGGTGCACACATAAGGCGCCGCATTATACGGCCCCCCGTTCATTTTGGAGAAAATTTAAGACTTTTAAGTGCGCCTTATGGTCGTGAAAATACGGTACTAGTAATATAAACACACATTAATAACAAAGAAAAACATCTTTTTTACAGTATGATTCAAATTTGCATTTCGTGATGACTTATGGGAACCCCGTGGCTTTTATGTCGTCATGCTAACGACTACTAGCCCTAACAGAGCGTCCCTATTGTCGCCTAACATCGCTGCTTTCCTCTGTTCGGGTTTGGAATGCTTGTTGCATGCTATTTTGAGGCAGCCGCCCCAGCTACCTAGGAGCTACATTTAACGTGGCTAAATACGATGCCGAGGCGGACGTGAGATGTCAGCGCAGCGTAAGTCACTAATCATCACCTCCATGACAGAGAATAAACTAACGAAGAACGGGGAGAGTGTAAGACAAAAGATGGATGGCAACGCCATGCTAATCGCGAAGCTATCTGAAGTCATAGCAATAAATTAAATTGTACTAATGATTGGCATAGTTTTACAATTAATAATTAGCGGGTTTGATTTTTATATTTTAATTGATGTAAAATGCTTTGTTTTGCATTTTTTTTTGGTATGAAAAGTGTCTTACAAATGAAGTGTGATTGACTAATTGATTTTCTTTAGGCTAGGTTTTAGGCCTTGGGTTTTTCAGTTTTCGGTTTCAGCAAGAATTTCCATTTCATTTTGTTGTCTTCTTAACTATATTATTTTGTTACTGTTTCATTCTCCCTTTGTTTTTTTTTCTGTCACTCCCCTTTAAAGACTGTTCTGTTCGACTGAACGACTGTAATTCTCACTAAATATCCATCAGAATACAAAGAAACCACAGCTTTTAAAGTGCACTGTGACACAGTAAAACTGTTACGGCAGAAAAGGGATACAGCTCTTCCTTTCTGCTTTACCTAACAGAACAAAACAAACAAAAAAAAAAGAATTTTCATTTTTGTGCATCACTAATTTGTATGCCTTTTGTCTTCAGTAATGCCACTCTTTAACAGTGGCAACAAAGTATATTTCGTAAACCTGAGGTTTTCAGAAGTCCTGAAGGTCAGCGCAATTCTGTGAGCATCTTAAAACAGATATAATTTTAAACCTAAACTTCAGCTACTTTAAACACCTACATAGTTTTCATCCTGAAGTATTGTAAATGTAAAGGAAACCAAGGCATTATACTTTGTGGCAAAGAGGTAAAGAAGAACCCAAAGATCACTGTGGCTGAGCTCCAGAGATGCAGTCGGGAGATGGGAGAAAGTTCTAGAAAGTCAACCATCACTGCAGCCCCTCTACCAGTCGGGGCTTGATGGCAGAGTGGCCCAACGGAAGCCTCTTCTCAGTGCAAGACACATGAAAGCCCGCATGGAGTTTTCTAAAAAAAACAAAAAACAAAACACCTGAAGGACTCCAAGAAGGTGAGAAATAAGATTCTCTGGTCTGATTAGACCAAGATAGAAATTGTTGGCCTTAATTCTAAGTGGCATGTGTGGAGAAAACCAGGCACTGCTCATCACCTGTCCAATACAGTCCCAACAGTGAAGCACGGTGGTGGCAGCATCATGCTGTGGGGGTGTTTTTCAGCTGCAGGGACAGGACGACTGGTTGCAATCGAAGAAAAGCTGAATGCGGCCAGGTACAGGGATATCCTGGACGAAAACCTTCTCCAGAGTGCCCAGAACTGGGCTGAAGGTTCAGCTTAAAAAAAGACAAAGACCCGAAGCACACATCTAAACTACAGAAGGAGTGGCTTGAGCCAGAGCCCTGACTTAAACCCAATTGGCCATCTCTGGAAAGACCTGAAAATGGCTGTCCACCAACCTTCACCATCCAACCTGACAGAACTGGAGAGGATCTGCAAGCAGGAATGGCAATGATCTCCAAATCCAGGTGCATTCCCCAAAAGACTCATGGCTGTATTAGCTCAAAAGGGTGCTTCAACTAAATACTGAGCAAAGGGTCTGAATACTTGTGGCTGTGTGATATTGTAGTTTTTCTTTTTTTTTAATAAATCAGCAAAAATTTGAACAATTCTGTTCTTTTTCTGTCAATATGGGGTGCTGTGTGTACATTAATGTGGAAAAAAATGAACTTAAATTATTTTAGCAAACGGCTGCAATATAAAAAAAAGAGTGAACATTTTAAGGGGTTCTGAATCCTTTCCGTACCCACTGTATGTCATTATATGAGACAATATTTTATGGGTTCACAGTCATAACGGCCCTCCGATGGAAGCCATAACTACAATGTGGCCCGCGACAAAATACAAAATTACTTTATTTCTCGACTGTTCTGGAATTTCGATTGTGTCATTTTGTTGCCGCTTTTTTAGATCTTTTGTCTGGCTTGATTTTATTGGGGCAGATTCTGTTAGATTGTTTTTTCATGGAACAGCTCTGGAGGTAATTAACCAAAAATTGTGATTGGCCTCAATTAATTATTTTACGAAGGAGGTAATTACTACTATCACACAGGGCCAGGTAACATTGAATAGTTTTTTTCCCCTTAACCATTTAAAAACAGCATTATAAGTTCACTTGGGTCATATTTATCTATTTTCATTTGTTTGATAATCTTAAACATTTAAGTGGGGGAAACTATGCAAAAATCTAAGAATTTGAAAGCGGGGCAATACTTTTTCACGGCGCTGTATTTTGTCAGGAACGACAAAACTCCACGACCAATGATTTGGCCCTGCAACGCCAAAATGAAACATCTCACATGATTATTTTTTTTCTTCTGTGTAGTGTGACATATGAAGAAGTCTGTCAACCAGTAGGATTACATCTTGAAACGGTGCATTAACTGCCTTGCTCGCCGTTGTCAACCTTTATTCGCGCGCACAAACCAATGTTTACCAAAACGTCAGCGCATAAATCGACAGAATGGCAGTATGTTGACGTACAAACGTGAGTGCTAGCACTAGCTAGCAAGTTTTGTTGCCTGCTTGCGAGCCATATGAAATGTACTTGAACATTACCTCAAGCTCCCCTTGAAGAATGGATACTCCAAAACGTCCGCCGAAGAACCCTGGGATGACACCAAACCTCTGGGCTGCTCCATGTGTTGTTTGAAGGGTTATAATTTCCAGAAACTTCGGTGCTAATCTTATTAGCATGTCTAGTTTTGTCTTATCACTGTATGCAAGCACTTAGGTTAGCTGACATTCATTGTACAATTATTTCTATTACGTGTCAGATTTACAGGAAACTACAGCTTGGAGTGACAAACACCTTGAAGCAAGAACATTGTGCCTCTTACTTGGAGAATGCTTTTCGAGTTTAAACTATTCACAGTATGATTGTGATTGGTGGAATGAGGTGCGCAGTGCATGTTGGTTACCAGAGTTCTTTTGCCCGATACATCACCAGTACCTTTGTGATGTGACTATTGCGCATGTACACATCGCAATGAAAATGATCAAACAATACTGTATATCGTACAGCCCTGGTTTGTCTACTTTGTTTACCTCAATGCTGCAAATCAGGAGATGCCTAACAGATTTTCATTGTTCCTGTGACAGTAACAATAAAGCTTCTATTCTATTCTATTTTATTCTAGCAATACAATGACCCTCAACATAAAGCCGGAACTACAATGGAATGGTTTAGATTAAAGAATATTAATGTGTTACAATGGCCCGGTCAAAGCCTCGACCTGCAGTAAATCCCATCTGTGGCAAGACTTGAAACTAGCTGTTCACAGACGCTCGCCATCCAATCTGGCCGAGTTTGAGCTATTTTGGAAAGGGCAACAATTTCAGCGTCTAGATGTGCAAAGCTGGTTGAGACATACAACAAAAGACACAGCTGTAATAGTAGCGAAAGGTGGCTCTTTTAAGTATTGATGCAGAGGGGCTGAATAAAAATGTACACCACTTTTTTCCGATTTTTATTTATTACATTTTGAAAACTATGTACAATTTCAGGTCTACTTTACAATTATGCGCTACTTTTGTGTTGGTCAATCAGATAAAATATTTAATTTGTTGTTGTAAGGGCGCAAAATGTGACAAAGTCTAGGGGTATTTTTCAAGGCACTGTTGTGTTGTTATTTGATCAGTAATTAGACATACTTGTGAACAGTCTGCACACTTAAATCGACCAGTGTAAGTGATTAATGTAGAAATATGTCTAAAAGTATTTTTGATCACTTGTTAATTGCTAAATACTGCTTAATCTGGGTAGTCACAAACTGTGTGGCCAAATTTGAGCATTGTCTCTACCTCGCAATCAGAGTCAGCAAAGGTCAGATTCGAGGCCGTCTCCAAAAGATTATCGTGACCCAGTATCCTGTGTTGTGGGCTATGTTAAATGATTCCAATTGATCCAACCTGTTCAGTATTTCCATTCACAAATCCTTGCATATTGTCAACAGTTGGCTGAGCAAGTAACTGGATTATAAATGACAATAGCACTGCTAATTTAGCAGCGATGTGGAAAGCAACTGAGTGACATTTGTGCATATTTAGTGTGAACTTCAACGTCATGCTAATAGCTAATGCTATGTTGTTACTTCTGTAGGGCTGATGAGTGGGTTTTGAAGGGAATCTCAGGCTATATCTTTGGCCTTTATCTGAAGAAGACGTTCGGAGTGAATGAATACCGGCACTGGATCAAAAAGGTATCCGCTTTGTTTAAATGTTTTTGTTTTTCAATTTTATATTGTTATTGTTTCACAAACTTGGACACATTTCTAATAATATTTGGATATTCGAGCAATCTGATGCTGATTAAGTTCTACTGTGTTATTGTAAATTGTAATTCCCTCCAAAATATACTGAGAATAAGGTAATGATTTAATGTAATAATAAAGCCTGTCTGGTCATAGTGGATTATCGACGGGTGTACCTTTTCAAGTCTCGCTGCGATGGCTTTCGAGATAATCTTGGTATCTACATTAATCAGTGATAGGGGCCAATAATTAGCCGGGAATAACTTTATCCATCCATTTTATGAGCCGCTTATCCTCACAAGGGTCGCGGGAGTGGTGGAGCCCATCCCAGCTATCTTCGGGCAGGAGTCGGGGTACACCCTGAACTGGTTGCCAGCCAATCGCAGGGCACATATAAATAAACAACCATTTGCAATCACAGTCACACCTACGGGCAATTTAGAGTTGTCAATTAACCTACCATGCATGTTTTTGGGATGTGGGAGGAAAACCCACGCAACCACGGGGAGAACATGCAAACTCCACACAGGCGGAGAACTGTAAGGCAGACGCTCTAACCAGTCGTCCTCCGTGCCGCTACCTAACTTTAGTAACAATTTAATTGAACATGTGTTCATATGGCTACTTATTTGACCTTTGTTTAAAAATAGAAGCGCTAATATTGGCCAGAAATGTTTAATGAATTCGACGGCGATTTTGTCCGGGCTAGACGCTCGTCCCGATTGCATATTTTTTCATGTGTTATGTAATTCTGTGATGTTTAAAGGAACATCAAGGCTGTCTTTGATTTGTGTATTTAATTGAGGAATGTTTAGAGCCTTAAAGTTTCAATGTATTTTTGGTCTGCGTTGTTCAAAGATTTGTATAAGCTGCTATAATAATTGTATGTTAGATATTTCATTTATTTCTAGCGGTGACTGCGTACAGTTGCCGTTTGAATCTTGAATGGCTGTAATTCATGACTTTTCTTTATTGTGCTGAAGTTGGTTCGCAAGAAGTTTTCCTGATTTATTATTGTACTCAAAGTTACTGTATCTTAACTGTTGTTGTAGAAAATCTGTTATTTTTGATAAGATAACGTCTAATTGATGTTTTACCTTTTGAAGTTGGTTTCTAAGCGTATCTGTCGGATTAATTGCATATTCTTCTTTGAGGTGTTATAATTTTTTCCTCAATTCCATTTTCAATTTTTTTAAATTGTTTTTTTCTGTATGAGAGTATGATATGGTTCGACCTCTCAATGCAGCTTTCCCAGTTTCCCACAGCAGAGATGGGGATATGGTTGGGGAGTCGTTGAATTTCAAAAACTCGTCCCATTCCTTCCTCGCGAAAGAATCAAAATCTGTGTCCTTCAACAGGGACGTATTAAAGTGGTGGGGGTCCCGACTTGACTAAATTTTTCGATTGAGAGAAATTGGTGCATGATCGCTGATGATGATTGGGTATATTGTGGAGGTAATTCTTTGAGCTGCCAAATGATTTGAGAGAAAAAAATATATTCCTTTAAGAGAGAGCGGTGAACCGATGAGAAAAATGTGTATTCTCTTTTTGTACAGTTTTTCAGCCTCCATATGTCAACAAGACCAAAGTCGTACATATACTGCTCTAGTATGTTGGGGCATTGGAGCTGATTGCTACTTTTGAGATTTGAGCGATCTATTAGGGGATTTAGCTTAAGGTTAAAGTCACCTCCCATGACAATTGTAGAATTGGCTGACAAGTTTAACAAGTGTGAAAAGGGCATGTGAAAAAAGGCTGGATCATCTTTATTAGGAGGCTATACATTGATAATTGTGTAAAATTTGTTAAATATTGTAGCCTGTATAATTATGCATCGACCTTCTGGATCTGCTACTGTAGTATTTATTGTAAAAAGTAGTCTTTTATGAACTATTATTCCGGCTGAGATAGCCTGAGTGAAATTAGAGTCAATGAGGTATTTTTCTTCTGACTCAATAAGGTGATGGGAGGTCCTCCTTGTAATAGGTCTGTTTTAAATTTTGTGATATAATCCATAATATTAATTCTCTTTGCCTGCGATCGAATGCCATTGACATGCCAAGTTAAGTGTGACATTTAAAGGGTGCGTGTATAGTAATTTTAAATCGATTTGGCACGATGTATTCTTTGTTGGTTTTTTTGGGCATTTTTCGGGAGATGTTTTTGGTATTGTATTGAAAATTTTATTTAGAGAGGGTGATAGGGATTGCTATATTAATGTCCAGCAAAGCCAGTGTACATAGAAGGGTAACGGACAAACACTGAACATAGAAAACAAACATTAGTGACAAGGGGATAATATGGTGTGTGTGGTGGTTGTTTGTAGTGCACAAGAAGAGTTTTGAGCGACCTGTGTGTTTCGTGTGTGTGGAAACAAGCAGCACAGGAAAGCAGACAGATAGGAGTGAGAATTCATGCACGTGGCATGCGTGATTCTGTTTTTTTGCTTGTCTAAGCAAAAGTGGAAAGAATGAAACAAAATACAATACGCTTTTGACAATAACGACAACAGATCAAAAGAAGTACTTCTCTGGAAGAGCCAGGGCGTGACGTTGGCATCACGGAACAGTTGGCTATCGACATATAGCTTATTGACAACTAGCCACGCTCGTTTGCCTTTCTCGTGGTGATTCTTCATCATCGGGTACAAGATTTTACGCCTCTTGTTGATTTCCTTGAGGAACTGCTCATTCATTCCAAACGAAGTGTCTTTGAGCTCACGACCTTTTGATTTCACAAACACTTTTTGCTGAACGTGTTCAAACTTTGCAATGATGGGACGTGGTCGGTTTCCTGGGTAAGAGCTTCCCGACTGTATCTTGAGCGCGGACATTATGAACTTTTTAATCTGTGCCTCGTGGTCTTCCGGAACATTTTCTGGAATGCCTGAGAAAATGAGATTGGCGCACATGCTTTGTGATTGAATGTCCAGCGTAGTTTCTTTCATGATTTTAGAGATAAGAGTTTGTAGTTCTGCTGACGTTGACATCATGTTTGATCGAAGCACAGTGTTATCTGATCTTAGCTCTTTCACCTGTTGCGTGAATTCCAAGCACTTTCTGAGTTTGGTGATCTCTTGACGTAGCAAGTAATTATAATTGACAATTTCTTGTCGATTGAGAGGAGGACACTGGTCTGTTTCTCTGTCGAATCAAGTAATAGTAGCCTCTCGTATAGTAGCCTGGCTAGCCAGTAGCCACACGTTTGATCACTCACCAGAAAAAGGTCCCGGGACACGCGCTGGAAAAGGCTTGATGAATAAATATATCTTTAGGTGGGCTTCCATTCAACAAATAGGGTTACGTTTTATTCCATTAACTTAAAAATAATAATAATATTAACGAGAGCTGTGAGCAGCTATTAAGGGCCCACGCAGTCTGGCCATGTTGGGGTACTGGCACTTTGTGGATCCATTTAATAGAAATATGGACCACAATTTTCAGATTATTTGCCTGAAACTGTATATTTTCATTGCACTTCAAAATTATGTGCAGCACAACAGCACGGCGAACAGCATCTCACCACGGCAACAGCATGAGACAATATCAAAAGCTTTTAATAATTTTTCATCTTCCTTATCTTTAAATAAGACACACCAAGTTTGAAATCCATCCATCCATCTATCCATTCATTTTCTACCACTTTTCCGAGGTCGGGTCGCGGGGGCAGTAGGCTTTAGCAGGGACGTCCAGACTTCCCTCTCCACTTCAGCCACTTCATCGAGCTCTTCCGGGGGGATCCCGAGGCGTTCCCAGGCCAGCCGAAGGACGTAGTCTATCCAGCGTGTCCTGGATCGATCAGATCAAATCTCTGAGTGTAAAAATATGACTGCTATAAAAGGGGAAAAATAGGTCAAACAGTGAAAGTAAACTAAAAATGGCAGGCTTTCTGTTGGGTTTAGGCTATGACACCAAGATACCTTTTTTTTTTTTTCTTTTTGTCTTGGGCTGTCACATCTATCCATCCATTTTCCTTAACGCTTATTCTCACTTGGGTCGTGTGTTGCTCAGGTGACCCAAGGCGAGAGGCGGAGTACACCCTGAACTGGTTGCCACCCAATCGCAGAGCACATATAGACAAACAATCATTCGCATTCATGGTCATCAATCAACCTAGCATGCATGTTTTTCGGAGGAAACCGGAGTACCCGGAGAAAACCCACACAGTAATGGGGGTGAACATATTTGAATTCGGATTTGAACCTGGGTCCTCAGAACTGTGAGGCAGATGTGCTAAACATCCGCCTTCCAGTTTTAGTAGGACTAGGTGAAATATACAGACGGGGTTGCGTCATTGAAAATTTGTAGGGGGGCGCTACTGAGCCATTTGTTTATTTTTTAAATTGCACTAAAAGAAAAATTTCAATGTTTGCCAGGCTTCATGTGTTTGCAAAGTTTGTATGCATTTTATGAGCCTCAAAACTTTTGGTTTCTTGGCCTCAAAACTGTTGGTTTCTTGGCGAACAACGCGGCAAACAGCACGTCGCTACGGCAACAGCGTTTGTCGAAAACTCACAAACTTTGTATTGTGACATCATGAAGGCCTTAAACAGTCTTCTGAGCAAATATTCGGTGGATTGGATTAATTGGATAAGGTAGATTGGATATTTTTATTTATTTATTTTTTTACCATAGCTGCCTTTAAGTTGTGGACTGTGTTGTGTGTGTGAAATTTAGAAAAGATGGAATCTGAAGTCTAGTTCCAACAGCTTTTGATATCACAGCGAATCATCAAAATACGGCACACCACCTCAACCACGCCTTCTGTCGCAACGTCAGTTTATTTTTTTTACGAAGCATGATTGTCTTGAGGCGGCACGGTGTACAACTGGTTAGAGCATCTGCCTCACAGTTCTGAGGAGCGGGGTTCAATCCCCAGCCCCACCTGTGTGGAGTTTGCATGTTCTCCCCGTGCCTGCGTGGGTTTCCTCCCACATCCTTAAAACATGCATAGTCGGTTAATTGAAGTCTCTAAATTGCCCCGAGATGTGAATGTGAATGCGGATGGTTGTTTGTTTATGTGGGCCCTGCGATTGGCTGGCAACCAGTTCAGGGTGTACCCCGCCTCCTGCCCGAAGATAGCTGGGATAGGCTCCAGCACTCCCGCGACCCTTGTGAGGATAAGCGGCTCAGAAAATGGATGGATGGATGGATGATTGTCTTGAGGCTTTACTGGCAAAATTTACCGGTGGATGTGGTCAACTGCTGGGAGCAGAAAATTACATTTGTCGCCACCAGGTGGTGGTATATGTATGCAAGAAGTGATTTATGAAACTTGACATTTGGGATTTTTTTTGGTGCATGTACAGGCGAGTTATTAAGCATTTGCTGTTTTGTGGCAAAGGCTATTTGATATGCAAAATGTTATGCCCCGCCCCATCATACAGTATGCCGAAATGAAAAGCTTTTCACACCTTTTAATGTCACAGGTCTTGAGATGCCATTGACCAAGTTTTAAGTCAATCAAATGAAACCTCTCGGACAAGTTAGCCAAGGTGAGACCAAAGTGAATGTACAAAAATATGGCAAGATTACACATTCGGGGGGTTCCTATGCAAGTATGGAAAGTATGAAAAAGTATGGAATTTCATAAATTTCCAGTTCTCGAAACGTATGGAAAATGAAAACTGTTTTCTGTAAAAAAATATTTGTTTCCAATACTGCTCAATAGCTCTACAATGTTTGTGTGAGACCACATAGTATTAGACGATGGTCTTGGTGAATCAGAATCATCTTTATTTGCCAAGTATGTCAAAAAAACACACAAGGAATTTGTCTCCGGTAGTTGGAGCCGCTCTAGCACTACAACAGACAGTCAATTGACAGAGAACAATTTTGAGACATAAAGACGTCAAAAGTCAAAAGTCAGTCACTGAGCAGTAAAGGGTTGCTAGTTATCTGGTAATGCTGGTACATTTTTATTTTATTTTATTATTATTTTTTTTTTTGACAATTGTGCAAAAAGATGCAGAGTCCTCTAGCACTTAGAGCAGTTCGAATGACTAATATTGCAATAGTCCAGTGCAATGACCATTGTGCAAAATGTGCTGAGACTTCAAGGAGTAGCGCGATAATCTGGGACAATGTTGGTTGTGCAAATGTTGCAGATACTCCTCAATCAGTGTGCAAATGGAGCAGATGCTACTCTGGCATGAGTGGCCAGTATTGGTCAACAACAGATATGCAACTATTGCAGCGTGGCTGCTACTACAGTGAGTGCACGAGTAATGTATAATTGGTCCCACAGAAATGTGACAATGAACTCAAGTAAAAAAATTGCCAGCATGTTGTAATGGAAATGTAGGTTAGGTGTTTAAGAAGTTGATCGCAAGAGGGAAGAAGCTGTTGGAATGTCTGCTAGTTCTAGTTTGCATTGATCGGTAGCGCCTATCTGAGGGAAGGAGCTGGAAGAGCTGGTGACCGGGATGCGGAGGGTCCGAGAGGATTTTGCACGCTCTTGTCTTAGTTCTGGCAGCGTGCAAGTCCTCAAGGGTGGGTAGGTGGGTACCGACAATCCTTTCAGCAGTTTTGATTGTCCGTTGCAGTCGGAGTTTCGATTCTAATTGGCCCAGAAAATTCCATCCGTATACGTTGTGAGCTGATAATGTACACCTTTCGAACGTCTGCTATTCCTGTCAAAACATCATTAAATTATTCCAAATTATTGCACCATTAGATAATACGTGCAAACATAGCAACCTGACACAGTCAGAGTTTCTGGTAAGTAAACATGAGGTATTCTGAGGGCAGAAATTATCGCATTTAAAAACAATGAGTGATTTAAACATTTTTTTATTTTTTGGTTATTAAAACACCTTTGATGACTGGGATGCGCTTGTCGGCACGGCGAGGAAGGTTGAATGCGTCTCCGCCTCCGTGGTGAAAGGTAGGGCTCCCTCGCTCGTGCGCCAGTATCTTCGGCAAGCAGGAGAAACAAGAGCGGGGTGAACAAAGGGGGCTCTGGCCTTTTTATGCCCAGGAGAACAGGGCTGGCCCAGGGAGACAGCAGGAAGACAGACTGCGTTTCTTAGTATTGAATTTCATCCTAGGGTTATTTGTGCTTTTAAACCAGTGGCCAGCTCTTGCATTGTCTCTCTCACACACACAGACACACACACACACTGGTTAATCTATGCAATGAGTGTTTCAGCCCTATGTGGTGGCTAAGAGCAGTTAATATTTGTGTTGTGTGAGGTAAAACATCTAATTCAGTTGACAAACAGATTTGACAGCACACTTGTTGAAAACAATCATCAGTGGCATTGGTATCATGGTATACACTTGGTACACACATTAACTAGCTGTAGAGTTCTCAGTAAAAGTCTCACAAAAAAAAAAAAAAACGAGGAGAAACTCAACACTGCTCTACGGAGGAGAAAGTAAGCGAGAGAAAAGTTAGCTAGCTTCAACTTGGCACATAGGGGGCACAGCGGTCAGGTGTCCCCTATTTGGAGTTCGTCCTGTGAGGTTTTCTGGTCATAATACGCCTTCTGTCCTTCCGCACTTCTCCCCAAGTGTCGCTGGGCAAAGGCGAATGTGGCCTTTAAATGGGCGTGTCGGTCGGTCATGTGTTGGTGAGTTGTATAGGTGGTTGCTATGTTGGCCTCACCAGGTTGGTATAGCAAGTGCAGAGGCAGTGCCATGCGCCTTCCGGTCATCATTTAAAAATGGGACACTCCTGTGGACTTGTGTGGGGTGACCCTGATGGTCATCAATATCAACGGGAGTTTCATGTCCCAGTCTCTGTGATTTGAGGGCACAATTTTTTTTTAAGACTCACCACTGTACGGTTAGCGCGCTCGACCTGCCCCGATGACATTGGGTGGTGGCTGATGTGCAACTGGGACTTGATCCCAAGGAGCCGCCACAGTTCTTGTACCACCTCGCTGGTGAAGTGGGTTCCCCTGTCTCAGTTGATCCGAGAGGGTAACCCATATCTGGAGAACACGTGGTTCATCAGCAGGTAGGCGGTAGTTTGTGCCGTGTCATTTGGTGTGGGCAAGCATTCTATCCATTTAGTGAATGCGCATGTGACTGTGAGAAAGTATTTATTTCCTTGTGTGGACTTGACCATTGGTCCCACCCAGTCAATCTCTAGGTCAGACCATGGGAATACAACTCCTCTTTGTTGGAGAGGTGCTCTTTGGTTGGGGTTGGTTGGATGAAATTGGCCGCATATGAAGCAGCCTTTGATGTAGGCTGCTACATTTTTGTGAATGTGTGGCCAGTATACTGCTTGGCACAGGACCGTGGTTGTTGCTTTGACGCCGCGGTGTCCTGCACAAGGTGCGTCGTGGGCGTAGGTCCGCATCATCCCCTTTTGGCCCTAATGGACCACAAACCTGGGCAGGGAGTGGTCCCTGGGGACATAAACAAGTAGGACCTTGACGAGACGCATCTTGTCCCGTATTAGCCGCAAGGTGTTGGTCGGCGGTTATGTCGTCAGCAGAGACTGGGTTTGTGTCAGGTTCGGAGAGCCAATTGGAGAGCTTGGCGAGTGCCGGGTCTCCGGATTGTTGGGTGGTCAAGTCAAAGTCAAGAGTTGCAGAGGCACCAGGCATTGGGTTGACGGAGTCATACGAAGTGTCATCGTGTGGTGGCTGGTGCAGCGGAGGCGGTTTGACAGTGCATGATTACCGACACTGATGGGTTGGGGAGCCAGGAGGCATCAAACTGCTACGGGGTACCGAAGGACGCCTTGCTTCGCCAAAGAGTCAGTCAAGTCATTATAAATATTATCCGGTCCCTGAACACGAGAGTGGCCTCGGACTTTCTTCCAGTAGACGTGCATGTTGTTCGAATTGACGAGATGGTCACACGTCATGAAGAGATCGCGGTGTTTGACCGGTTTTTGCCCCGACGTGCAGAACCCATTACGTTGCCATGTCTGTAAGTGGCAGGTGAATGCGAGATGTAGTTTGAGTCGGTACAGATAACCAAGGAGGTGGTTTTGTGTTTCACCGCTAAGGTTATTAGAATGCCTGCAATTTCAGCCTATTGGGAGGAGTGCGGACCCAATTGGAATTGTTATGGTTCGCACGGCACGTCACCGACCCATGTAATGCCGACGCTAGCTTGTAGCTGCGTTAGGTGGAGGAAGGAACACCCATCCACATACGCCGTTATCATGTCGCGGCATGCATTTTCCTCGAAATAACGATGGCGCGTGAAAACAGGCAGTGGTAATGCCGGGGTGGGAGGTCCTGGAGACGGGTCTGTAGACAGTTCAATTTCCGCCAGGTGGGCATCCAGTGAGAGGCTCCTCATCATGATGTCATCGACGTAGATGAGTTTGCAGCGGTGCAGCTGGGATTGTACTGAGCGTATGGATCACCAGGTATTGGTCTGTAGCTAGGTCCACTCTGATGAGGTGATCCCCCTCAATAGGTCCCACTGGAACGAGATCAAGGTTTCGCGAAGGAACAGTGAGTTGTACTCCACCAGCGCTAGGAAATGGGAACAGGTCTAGTGGAAGGTGACCAATCACGGGAACCGTGAGATTGAAGTCGTGGAAGTCAGAGCACGGTTGTTCGGGAAGCGTCAAGGAGGGGTGTGGCATGCAGCGACAAACCCAGGTCATTAAACTCCGGCGAAGGCTGAAAGAACGCATGTGGACCGGTTACTGCTTGGTTTGTGCGCACGACCAGTCGAATACGGAAATTGATAGTTGACGCTTTTACTATAACTTCGTAAGCATCGGGGATGGTTTGTCCCGACTTAAGGTTTAACAGTTGAACAACGCGGTTGGCGGAGCCCCCATAAGTGTGCGACCACAAAACATTGCTAATTGTTTCAACTTGAACGGCCAGTCGGACAAGTACATCCGCGCCAACGTAAGTTTTATGCGGCAAATTGGGGACTTCTAGGAAGCAATGAGTTAGAGATTGCAGGTTCAGGGCGCATACGCCCACTGCAGTGACGGCAGACGGTGGCACGGTGTTAACGGGAAAACGAACAGTTTTCGGCATTAATTGAAGATCAGGATGCTTAAGTCATAGGTTGTCAAAAAGTGCCTGAGAGATTGCCGATTTGTCAGCCCACAAGGCCAGGATGAGGTCGTGCAAATTAATTCTACCAGGAACATTGGGGCCGTAGCGCTCTTCGTGCGGTGGTTGAACAAGATGGCAGAGAAACGTGTCAAGTTCTCTAAGTCGGTTCAGCGGGAGTGGTGGCTACAGGGGACTCGGCGGTGTTGTCAATGGGGTTGTCGTTACTTGAAGGAGTGTGGTCTGACAGGTCGCCGTCCTCCGAGTGGTCCAGCACCAGGCACCGGCCTGAGGACAGTTCCCGAGTTGGTGGTGGTAATGCGTGGCCCACCTACGCCCACAGCTGAAGATTTTTGTAATCGATTAGTGGCTCGAACCGGCAGAGCAGGTCTTGGCCGATGAGCAGTGGGACGGTTTCAATTGGAGACACGTGGACCGGGTGGACTAATGTCATGGGGCCAATTGTCCAGTGGAGCATAGTTACGGTGTTTAGCTCGGTATTAGTCACTGAAAATGCACGGATAGTTAGTGCACAGAGTTGCAGTTGAAGGTCGCGGCCACTGGCTTGTAGCAATATCAGAAGTTGATTGAACACAACGTGGGACATAACAGTGTTGTCTGCTGAGGGGGCCAATCAGAGCTTCTCGGACAAATTCGTGCTCAAGCGTAACGGAGTACTTTCGGGAAGTACCTTTAGCGCTTAGTTTACCCAAAAGCTGTCGGAATGGCAAAACTTTATTTAGTAGCGTGATGTCACACGACTCGGGGGCCTCGCCTGGTTCTAGTCGGACGATTAGGACGGCACAAGAGGGGTTTAAGGATTGGTCGTCACAAAGGTCCCGCTTATTGTCTTTGGACAGGCTCTGCGGAGCACCTCAAGTAATTCTTCCGCCACGGCACAAAATTCCATTTGGGAGCTGTTGGGTCAGGAGCCCTTTTCACTTGTCGTTTAAGGGTCTTGGTTGGACGAGTCAGATTTAGGCTGGTTGTTACGTGTACGCTGTTTCGACATATAAGTTTGGCGCGAATTAGAGCTGCGGTCATTCCAAGATTTTGATTTGTCGTTGAATTGGTGTTGTTGGTTACGAGGATCATTGTTGTACGCGGTCCGAGATTGGTTTTATGGGTTCAACGATGTCTTTTGATTGTTGGGTTTAACATCGCCATAACGTGGTCTGTCAGTCAAACGCGTGTTGCACGTTACACCCTCTAATTCCATCTGTGGTGGTGCGTTTGTAAAGAAGACGAGAGAATCGATCACTCCGATAATTTAAAAGAGTCCTGTGCCTTAGGGAGAGGGTGTTTTTGTTTAGCAAAATCCAGTTCACGCAGTTGGGCACTGGACAGTGCACGGGCACGCTGCTCCGCCCAGCTGCTGGCTGGTGTGAGGATGTAGGTTTTTCGACAAAAGTGTTTTGAAATTTTTGTCCTCCTCCTTATTCGGCTCATTTTCATTTCCACAGTACGCTTTACGCAACTGGCAGGAATAAGCTTGGGGTGTCTCCCCTGTTTAACCGGTTGTGGCCTCTGGGTCATCAAATTCTTGAGACAATGCTTGGCAGAGGGCCGGGAATTCGGGCAGCACATGAGGCGGTTTTCGTTCAATTAAGCTGCTGACTTCTCAGCTTGATGTAACTTTGATAAGGTACAGTCTGTCGTCTGTCGTCGTAGCAGAAGGGAATCGTTTACGGTGAAATTCAAGGTCTCTAAGGTACGCGGCTGTGTCAACATGACAGAAATAATGGATGCTAACTTACTGTAATTAAATTACTTTGTTGCAATTAAATTACTTTAATAAATACTGTTAAAGACATGTTTACTCTAACTTTCTCACTGTCCCGGCTATATTGACGGGTGTTGTCCAGAGTTTGCGTACGTTTGGCTTTTCCTTTTTTTTTTTTTTTTTCACGCTGTGTTGCTTGAACGCAGCATGCTCCTCCTTGTGTACATTCTTCAGGTGCCCGATCAAATTTGTGTTGAAGCATTTAGATGACGTTCCCCACAACGTACTTCAGTTGTGCACAGACTGCATATAACGTGTTGTTTTTCTGAGACACCGCAAAATAGTCCCACACCTGATGACGTGTTTTTAACCGACAAGATTGAAAACAACTTTATTGGCCGTCAGATAGTTATAGTACTGCACCACACAACACGTGACAAGGCTAAAAATAAACTAGCTTTTGGATTCATTCACAACGTCGACGCGTGGTTAAATGTCTTGACGTCATTGGTCGGATCGTCAAATTATGACATGAAATCCGATTAGCCGATCATCATAAAATGCTGCTTTCGGCCGATACCGATAATACTGATCAGATCGGCGTAAAGTCAAATTTATTCTATTACACTAGGACGCTTGCAGCGGTCGCTGCTCGTGCTCTAATTATACTGTAGCGTCAGGAATTCCCAACATGCTAAGCTGCATTATAAGAATGCTTTGTTCTTGTT
Organism: Phycodurus eques; assembly: GCF_024500275.1. Lineage (NCBI taxonomy): Eukaryota > Metazoa > Chordata > Actinopteri > Syngnathiformes > Syngnathidae > Phycodurus > Phycodurus eques. Next base: position 2,369,108 of record NC_084528.1, on the reverse strand, counting down.
AATTATTCCCTAATAGCATTAGTTATCCCCTTGTTGTGTTATTAGAGTTGTGTTCATTTTACCTTTTTTTGACGTTTGACTATTTAGCACCGTGAAAGAGTGTCACATTGGGACCATTGACTCTGTGCCTTATTATAGCAGCTTAATGGCTAGTGTCTGTAATGACAGGTTGAAATAAAGCTTAATGTGGAACGTAACATTCAGCTTTGCCATATGGCTCGACCATATGTGGTATGGAGGCAAATAATTGCAAGTGGCGTGTCGCGGTTCTGCCAATTTTAGGATGACCTGGGCCATGTAATTGAGAAAAGCAATTTTTGGTTTTGAAACAAAATCGTTACATCCCTAATATTTATTTTGTCACAGGAGCTGGACAAGATTGTGGAATATGAACTGAAGATGGGAGGCGTTCTTTTGCACCCAACATTTAGTGGAGGCAAAGAAAAGGATAAGTAATAAATTTTTACTTGATTGCAATCACTATGAATTGTTTGACTGATGGAAGTGTAATTAAAGTGTTTGATGTAGAATGCTGAAACCAGTCCTCTTCCTCCAGCCAAACCCCTCACCTTCACTTCTCCTTGAAGCACCCACACACATTGTCGTGGGAGTACTACAAAATGTTCCAATGTAAGGCTCATTTGGTGATGAGGCTGATTGAAAACAGGATTAGCATGGAGTTCATGTTGCAGGTGAGTTACCTTCTATTTAACTAAGGTATTGTATATATCAGTACGCTCTGCATGGGACAATGTGCCCTTTTAGACCGCGATTTTCCAGTTTAGGACTTGAGCTACGCACTCGGGGCGAGTTGAATAAAACCAAACATGGGTTTTATGCGGTTGCTGGCCTCCTCTAAATTATCGGAGTGATCGATTCATTTTCTTCACCTCAGTATTATGTTGTGTTTGTTTTCCTGTTCCACTAACCAAGCGCAAAACCCCCTTTTAAATATAGGATATGAGCTGTTGGGATGTTAGGTATGCAAAACCATGAAGATGACAAACTGAACTCCGGTCCTCCTCGCTATCCCTTATCAAGTGGCAAACCCTTGCGGATACAAATTTCTCACCACTTGAAGGAGCATAGAAAAACAACAGAACATTGTCATGTGCCTCCATCCGGGTACTGGTCACCACTGGGGCCAGACTGGATGTGTGAAGTCTTCACATTTCAACCACAAATACGATTTAACAGTGACAAATTATGTCTAATAAGTCTTTGGAAAGTTATTGGCGTGGATTGATATTTCAGGAAAGCATTATGATGATGATGTCACGTCATACAACTTCCGCTTTTCAGGATGGTCGAATTGGTTGGGTGAACGCAAGTAATCAGCACGAAGGCTACCGCCCACTGAGCGACTTGGTCAATCCTTTCTCTCTGTTGTGTATATTTGTACATGCAAAAATAAAAAATTGTAATGGACAAACTTTTTTTCCCCAAAAAAACATGGGCCAAACAAAAACATTTACAGATAAATACGAAACACTGTATTTAAAAACTCAAGAGCTGTCCATGAAGTCATGTATTTTTTTTATTTTTTATTGAACTTTTATTCATCCAGGTAATGCCGACCTGGCTGCAGACATCAGAGTAAAACAAAGCATAATAAAAGTAAATACATATACAAACTTATAGGAATGAGTTCCATATTACATTACAGTCCGTCACAGTACATGGTGAATAAAAGGTCCATAAAAGGCATTTGAGTGGGTTTTCTGAAGCTTGATTACTTTTATTACATAAAAAAAACTTAATCTCCTGAACGACAAGGCATTGGAAGAACTTGTCTTTTTTATTAAAGATTTGTCTACACAGGGCTGTGAAAAAGTATTAGCCTTTGCATAGTTTCCCCACATTAAGATCATCAAACAAATTTAAAAATTTGACAAACATAACCCAAGTGAAGTTAAATGCTGTTTTTAAATGGTGATTTCATTTCCATCCATCCATTTTCTTCCACTTATCTGAGGTCAGGTCGCGGGGGCAGTAGGTTTAGCAGGGAAGCCCAGACATCCCTCTCGACAGCCTCCAGTTCTTCCGAGGGGATCCCGAGGCGTTCCCAGGTAAGCTGAGAGACGTAGTCTCTCCAGCGTATCCTGGGTCATCCCCGGGGTCTCCTGGTGGAACGTGCCCGGAACACTTCACCAGGGAGAGACGTCTTGGAGGCATCCTAAACAGATGCCCGAGGCACCTCATCTGGCAGGACTCCCCGAGGGACACGGTCGAATGCCTTCTCCAAGTCCACAAAACACATGTAGACTGTTCGGCGAACTCCCCTGCACCCTCGAGGCCCCTGCCGAGGGTGTAGAGCTGGTCCCACTGTTCCACAGCCAGGACGAAAACCACACTGCTCCTCCTGAATCTGAGATTCAACTACCCGACGGACCCTCCTTTCCAGGACCCCTGAATAGACCTCACCTGAGAGCCTGAGGAGTGTGATCCCCCTGTAGTTGGACACACCCTCTGGTCCCCTTTTTTAAAAAGGAGGGCCACCACCCCAATCTGCCAATCCAGAGGCACTGTCCCCGATGTCCATGCGATGTTGCAGAGGCTTGTCAACCAGGACAGCCACCTCGGTAACCTCAACCTCAGGGATTGGAGAGCCCGCCTCAGAGACCCCTAACTCTGCTTCCTCATGGGAAGGTGTGTCGGTGGACTTGAGGAGGTCTTCGAAGTATTCTCCCCACCGACTCACAACGTCCCGAGTTGAGGTCGGCAGCGCCATCCCCACTATACACAGTGTTGATGGTGCACTGCTTCCCCCTTCTGAGACACCGGATGGTGGAACAGAATTTCCTCGAAGCCGTCCGGAAGTCGTTCTCCATGACCTCACCAAACTCCTCCCATGTCCGAGGTTTTGCCTCAGCGACCACCAAACCTCCATTCCACTTGGCAAGTCGGTACCCATCCATTGCCTCAAGAGTCCCACAGCCAAAAAGGCTCCTTCTTCAGCTTGACAGCATCCCTCACTGCTGGTGTCCACCAACGGGTTCGGGGATTGCCACCACAACAGGCACCGACGACCTTACTGCCACAGCTCCGGTCGGCCGCCTCAGCAATGTAGGTGCAGAACATGGTCCACTCGGACTCAATGTCCCCCTGCCTCCCCAAAGACATGGGGGAAGTTCTGCCGGAGGTGGGAGTTGAAATTCCTTCTGACTGGATTCTGGCAGACGTTCCCAGCAGACCCTCACAATACGTTTGGGCCTGCCAGGTCGGACTGGCATCTTTCGCCACCATTGGAGCCAACTAACCACCAGGTGATGATCAGTTGACAGCTCCGCCCCTCTCTTCACCCAAGTGTCCAAGACATGCGGCGGCAACCACAAAGTCAATCATCAAACTGCGATCAAGAGTGTCCTGGTGCCAAGTGCACGTGTGGGCACCCTTATGCTTGATCATGGTGTTCGTTATGGACAATCCGTGGTGAACACAGAACTCCAATAACAGAACACCACTCGGTTTCTGATTGGGGGGGCCGTTCCTCCCAATCACCCCCTTCCATGTCTCACTGTCATTGCCTACGTGAGCATCGAAGTCTCCCAGCAGAACAATGGAGTCTAGAGCCAGTTTCTGTAGCCGGGGATCGGATAGCCAAGGTCCCCGCCTTTGGCCACCGCCCAGCTCACACTATACCCGACCCCAATGGCCCTTCCCACAGGTGATGAGCCCCTGGGAAGGGGGACCCACCTTACCCTTTCGGGCTGTACCTGGCTGGGTCCCATGGGTGCAGGCCCAGCCACCAGGCACTCTGCTTCAAGCCCCACCTCCAGGCCTGGCTCCAGAGTGGGGCTCCGGTGAACCCCAGACGCGGGAAACCTAAATCCATTAATTTTGTTCGTCATTGGGTTTTTTCGAACCGTGCTTTGTCTGCTCCCGCAACTAGGACCTGTCTGCCATGGGTAACCCTACCAGGGGCGTGAAGCCCCAGACAGCTTAGCTCCTAGGATCATTGGGACACACAAACCCCTCCACCACGTTAAGGTGACGGCTCATGGAGGGAGTGATTTCAAAAAAATATATTCAAAGTTACCTGGCCCTGTGTGGAAAAAGTAATCATTCAGATGTTTTTCTGCAAATGTAAGACGAGCCTTTGTTCTTTTTGGTCAGGAGTGGTTTTCGATCACTCATGGGTCCGATAACAAAAAAAACAAAAAAACTCAACCGATAACGAGCTATATCATTCCAATATCATCCGCTGTGCACTTGTCACCACCCGCCAGCCTTTTGCATTGTTTCCTTACAGTCTTGGATTTTATGACCAAAATGCGACACCAAAAATAGTTAATATCCGCAGTAAATTAGCTTATGATCACCAGCACCTACAGAAATTCCAATCATCCAGTGACTTTGAGTTCGTAAGTACGACGCTTGCGGCAAGATCTAGCACCCTACGAAGCCGCGCACTCGCTGAGCATCTCAAGTCAACGGAGGAGCAGCGGGAAGGCTGTGTGTGGCAGCATTGTCGTTGCAGTGGGCTACCAGCTAAGGTAACAACAGCTCACCCCTGAAAATGCCGCTCATATGCATCTTCCTTTACAACTTTAGCTCACTAGGCTATACATTAGATCATGGACACAAAGGGCATTAACATTAAATCACACAACAGCCCTGCGCCGAGAAATTATGTCCATAAAAGTTATGAACAGAATCGGTGACAAAGGTCAGCCTTGGCGGAGTCCAACCCTCACCGGAAACGAGTCCGACTTACTGCTGGATATGTGGACCAAACTCTGACTCCGGTCGTACAGGGATACTACCCCATACTCCCGAAGCACCCCCCACATGACCCCCCAAGGGACACAGTCGAACGCCTTCTCCAAGTCCACAAAACACATGTAGACTGGTTGGGCGAACTCCAATGCACTCTCAAGGACCCTGCCAAGGGTGTAGAGCTGGTCCACTGTTCCACGGCCAGGACGAAAACCTCCTCCTGAATCTGAGATTCAACTTCCCGACGGAGCATCCTCTCCAGCACCACTGAATAGACCTTATCAGGGAGTCTGAGGAGTGTGATCCCCCTGTAGTTAGAACACACCCTCCGGTCCCCTTTCTTAAAAAGGGGGACCACCACCCCAGTCTGCCAATCCAGAGGCACTGTCCCCGATGTCCACGATGTTGCAGAGGCGTGTCAACCAGGACAGCCCTACAACATACAGAGCCTTGAGGAACTCCGGGCGAATCTCATCCACCCCCGGGGCCTTGCCACCGAGGAGCTTTTTAACCACCTCAGTGACTTCAACCCCAGAGATAGGAGAGCCCGCCTCAGAGAACCCAGACTCTGCTCCCTCATGGGAAGGCGTGTCGGTGGAATTGAGGAAGTCTTCGAAGTATTCTCCCCACCGGCTCACAACGCCCCGAGTCGAGGTCAGCAGTGCCCCATGCCCACTATACACAGTGTTGATGGTGCACTGCTTCCCTCTCCTGAGACGCCGGATGGTGGACCAGAATTTCCTCGAAGCCGTCCGGAAGTGCTTCAGCAACCACAAAAGCTGCATTCCGCTTGGCCAGCCGGTACCCATCAGCTGCCTCAGTAGTCCCACAGGGCAAAAAGGCCCGATAGGACTCCTTCTTCAGCTTGACAGCACACCAACGGGTTCGGGGATTGCCGCCACGACAGGCACCAACCACCTTACGGCCACAGCTCCGGTCAGCCGCCTCAGCAATGGAGGCGCGGAACATGGTCCACTCAGACTCTATGTCCCCCGCTTCCCCTGGAACATGAGCAAAGTGCTGTCGGAGGTGGGAGTTGAAACTCCTGCTGACGGGATTCCGCCAGACCCTCACAATACGTTTGGGCCTGCCACGTCGGACCGGCATCTTGCCCCACCATCGGAGCCAACTCACCACCAGGTGGTGATCAGTTGACAGCTCCGCCCCTCTCTTCAACTGAGTGTCCAGGACATGCGGCCGCAAGTCCGATGACACGGCCACAAAGTCGTTCATCGAACTGGGACCTAGAGTTTCCTGGTGCCAAGTGCACGTGTGGACACCCTTATGCTTGAACATGGTGTTCGTTATGGACAATCCGTGATGAGCACAGAAGTCCAATAACAGAACACCACTCGGGTTCTTATTGGGGGAGCCGTTCGTCCCAAACACGCACTTCCAGGTCTCACTCTCATTGCCCACGTGAGCATTGAAGTCCCCCAGCAGAACGATGGAGTCCCCAGCGAGAGCGCTCTCCAGCACCCCCTCCATGGACTCCAAAAAGGGTGGGTACTCTGAACTGCTGCTTGGTGCATAGGCACAAACAACAGTCAGGACCCGTCCCCCCACCCGAAGGCAGGCTACCTTCTCGTCCACCGGGGTGAACCACCGGGGTGAACCCCAAAAATGACGCGTGACGGCACAGATTATCTCAATTTAACGGAAATTGACCATGGGTCCGCATGAGACCTTAACTCGGTCCGGACCGAGGTCCGTGATTTGAAGACACCTGCTTTTGATGCTTGGGTATGAGGTGGACAGCCAGGCCACAATCTTGTCATCAACTGCTGCCAGATCACATGGCCCATTTGAAGACTTTAAAGGAGGCAAGCTGGTGTGATGTAGTTAGCTGTTTGTTGCTCTGTGCCATACCCCTGACTGCTGTAGGATCCATACCCCATTTCTGCGTTGTGTTCTGCGGAATAGGCCATGTGTCTGAAATTAATCCAATTGACTTAATGTTCATCGTTATTTGGGACTGTTTTATCATGTCAAATGGTTTATATGTGCAAGTGTTAACTTGACTTCCTGTTTTAAGCTTATAGCATTTTATTTTGAAGGGTACACACCGGAACTCAGCATTTTGGCATGAAAGTAATTTCACATGGCACTGGTGATTTGTTTTGTTTTTTAATGCATGGAACAAAATGCTATCAAACGTTGATTCTTTTCCTTACCCCACCGATGAGGCACAACGTTAGTCTTTTTGATACTGTGAGATGTTTATGTGAATTTTGTCCCAATTCATTGTGAAGTTTTAGCTCAATGTGAAGCTTTTTTTTTTTCTTTGTCCTCAGCTCTTAAGTTGGTTTGAAGACTAAAATAAACACTAAAAACCATCAGTGCAAAAGTGCAACCAACCGTTTACCTTGTTATCTGTCTCAATGTTAGGCGCAGACATTTTGTTTCAGAATCAGAATCATCTTTATTTGCCAAGTATGTCCAAAACACACAAGGAATTTGTCTCCGGTAGTTGGAGCCGCTCTAGTACAACAAACAGTCAATTTACAGAACACTTTGGGGACATAAAGACATTGACAAAAAACAATTGTGCAAAAAGATGCAGAGTCCTCTAGCACTTAGAGCAGTTCGAACGACTAATATTGCAATAGTCCGGTGCAATGACCATTGTGCAAAGGGCGCTGAGACTTCAAGGAGTGTATGCGGTTTAAAGTGACGAGTAGTGCGATCATCTGGGACAATGTCGGTTGTGCAAATGTTACAGATACTCCTCAATCAGTGTGCAAATGGAGCAGATGCTACTCTGGCATGAGTGGCCAGTATATGCAAATAGTGCAGCATGGCGAGACAACTACAGTGAGTGCACAAGTAATACATAATTGGCCCCACAGAAATGTGACAACGAACTCAAGTCAAAAAATTGCCAGCTTGTTGTAATGGAATTATAGGTTAGGTGTTTAAGAAGTTGATCGCAAGAGGGAAGAAGCTGTTGGAATGTCTACTAGTTCTAGTTTGCGTTGATCGGTAGCGCCTACCTGAGGGAAGGAGCTGGAAGAGCTGGTGACCGGGGTGCAGACGGTCCGAGAGGATTTTGCACGCCCTTGTCTTAGTTCTGGCAGCGTGCAAGTCCTCAATGGTGGGTAGGGGGGTACCGACAATCCTTTCAGCAGTTTTGATTGTCCGTTGCAGTCGGAGTTTGTCCTTTTTTGTAGCAGCACCAAACCAGACTGTGATGGAAGAACACAGGACCGATTCGATGACCGCTGTGTAGAACTGTCTCAGCAGCTCCGGTGGCAGGCCGTGCTTTCTCAGAAGCCGCAGGAAGTACATCCTCTGCTGGGCCTTTTTGAGTCACTCACCCAATTGACCGAGAGTTGACTTCACTGAGGCTCCGTGCGGCGTTGGCTGAGGCTCGCAGTACGTCAGACGCTGCTACATCGTGAAAGCCTCCTTTGCACAATGTAATCTTATTCCAAATGTTGCACTGAGGCGACTGGTCATTAATTTTAACAATGTTAAGACACCCTTTTGTTCGCCGACACCGTTGGGCACAAGCACGTCTCAGTGCGTGTTCTTCTTCATTGGTTTTTGCCGCTTCTTCGTTGGTTTTCGCCACTTCTTCTTCGGGGTTGGTGGACCAGGCATCAAAACTGTGAACTGCAATTTTTTTTATTTTAACGATTCCATGAGAACTGTAACGTTAGAGAACTGTAACGTTAGTCCCGGTTCCAATTGATTCTCAATGCCCAACCCAAGTTAAGCATGACTTAGGCTATCCAACATCCAACATTTTTCTGCACACAAAAGGTATCTGAACCTTCACAGGGAAAAAAAAGTATCCTAATTCCCCTATTGTACACAGACTGCACAAGAGGCGAATTCTACACAGATATTGGTCCTGTAGTGCAGGTTGTTGTCTCATCCACCTTTGCATGGAAAGGAGTTGTGTTGTTGTCAGAGTTCTCCTAGCTCTCAATCGTAGCTGCGACCAGGATACTAGTGTATTATGGTCACAAAGTTGTTTAGACATTGTCTCCCTTGATTCTTAAACAACCTCACCAACAGTGAATTAATCAGAAAATGCATAACAAAAAATGGCATCTCACTTTTCTTTCTGTCTTTCCTTAAGGTTTTCAACAAACTATTGAGTCTGGCCAGCACAGCCTCGTCACAGAGATACCAGAGTCACATGTGGAGCCAGATGCTTCTTTCGACTCATGCCTTCTTGAAATCCATCTCTAATGTCTCCGGCAAAGATATTTCCCCTCTTATCAAACAATGGGTGTATCCTTTAATTCACAGAAGTCAAATTCATGGTCCGCAGCCCAAATCTGGCCTGCCATGTCATTTTATGTGGTCTGCGAAAGCCTGAAAATGATGTGCTTTCATGATTTATTTATTTTTCTTACGAGGTGAAATAATTTGCATTGT